>NC_061508.1:110226020-110277220 GCF_022539505.1 Lolium rigidum | reverse complement strand
CCCATCTTGATCGCGGCCCACCTCCTGATTTAGCCAAAATCTGGTGATAACAGAAGTTTACATCAACATGTTCTTCTTGGGCAACCAATGAAGCTAATGGAACTTTATTAGGATCAACATTAGTCCTATCATTCGCAAGCATAGACATAATAGCATCAACCTTATCATTCAAGGAAGAGGATTCTTCAACAGAATTTACCTTCTTACCTTGTGGAGCTCTTTCCGTGTGCCATTCGCAGTAATTAACCATCATATTATCAAGAAGCTTTGTTGCTTCACCAAGAGTGATGGACATAAAGGTACCTCCAGCAACTGAATCCAATAAATTCCGCGAAGAAAAATTTAGTCCCGCATAGAAGGTTTGGATGATCATCCAAGTAGTCGACTCCATGGGTTGGGCAATTTTTAACCAGTAGATTTCATTCTTTCCCAAGCTTGAGCAACATGTTCATTATCCAATTGTTTAAAATTCATTATGCTACTCCTCAAAGATATAATTTTAGCAGGGGGATAATATCTACCAATAAAAGCATCCTTGCATTTAGTCCAGGAATCAATACTATTGTTAGGCGAGAGATAGCAACCAATCTTTAGCTCTTCCTCTTAATGAGAAAGGAAACAATTTTAATTTTATAATGTCACCATCTACATCTTTATACTTTTGCATTTCACATAGTTCAACAAAATTATTGAGATGGGCAAAGCAGATCATCGGAACTAACACTGCAAAATTGCTCTCGCATAACAAGATTCAAGTAAAGCAGTGTTTAATTTCAAAGAATTCTGCTGTAGTAGCAGGTGGAGCAATAGGTGTGCATAAGAAATCATTATTGTTTGTGGTTGTGAAGTCACACAACTTAGTATTTTCAGGGGTAGCCATTTTAGCAGTAGTAAATAAAGCAAACTAGATAAAGTAAATGCAAGTAACTAATTTTTTTGTGTTTTTGATATAATGCAGCAAACAAAGTAGTAAATAAAATAAAGCAAGACAAAAACAAAGTAAAGAGATTGAGAAGTGGAGACTCCCCTTGCAGCGTGTCTTGATCTCCCCGGCAACGGCGCCGTGAAAACGGTCTTGATGCGCGTATAATTGACACGTCCGTTGGGAACCCCAAGAGGAAGGTGTGATGCGCACAACAGTAAGTTTTCCCTCAGAAAGAAACCAAGGTTTATCGAACCAGGAGGAGCCAAGAAGCACGTTGAAGGTTGATGGTGGCGGAATGTAATGCGGCGCAACACCAGGGATTTCGGCGCCAACGTGGAACCTGCACAACACAACCAAAGTACTTTGCCCCAACGAAACAGTTGAGGTTGTCAATCTCACCGGCTTGCTCGTAACAAAGGATTAACCGTATTGTGTGGAAGATGATTGTTTGCAGAGAACAAGTAAAGAACAATTGCAGTAGATTGTATGCGATGTAAAGAATAGGACCGGGGTCCACAGTTCACTAGAGGTGTCTCTCCCATAAGATAAAAGCATGTTGGGTGAACAAATTACAGTCGGGCAATTGACAAATAGAGAGGGCATAACAATGCACATACATGATATGATAAATATAGTGAGATTTAATTGGGCATTACAACAAAGTACATAGACCGCCATCCAGCATGCATCTATGCCTAAAAAGTCCACCTTCGTGTTATCATCCGAACCCCTTCCAGTATTAAGTTGCAAAACAACAGACAATTGCATTAAGTATGGTGCGTAATGTAATCAATAACTACATCCTCGGACATAGAATCAATGTTTTATCCCTAGTGGCAACAACACATCCACAACCTTAGAACTTTCTGTCACTGTCCCAGATTTAATGGAGGCATGAACCCACTATCGAGCATAAATACTCCCTCTTGGAGTTAAAAGCAAAAACTTGGCCAGAGCCTCTACTAGTAACGGAGAGCATGCAAGATCATAAACAACACATATGTAATAACTTGATAATTAACATAACATGGTATTCTCTATCCATCGGATCCCGACAAACACAACATAGAGTATTATAGATAGATGATCTTGATCATGTTAGGCAGCTCACAAGATCCAACAATGAAGCACAATGAGGAGAAGACAACCATCTAGCTACTGCTATGGACCCATAGTCCAGGGGTGAACTACTCACTCATCACTCCGGAGGCGACCATGGCGGTGTAGAGTCCTCCGGGAGATGAATCCCCTCTCCGGCAGGGTGCCGGAGGAGATCTCCGTAATCCCCCGAGATGGGATCGGCGGCGGCGGCGTCTCGCAAGGTTTTCCGTATCGTGGTTTTTCGCATCGGGGGTTTCGCGACGGAGGCTTTAAGTAGGCGGAAGGGCGAGTCGGGGGCCGACGAGGGGCCCACACCACGGGGCGGCGCGGCCCCCTTGGCCGCGCCGCCTTGTGGTTTGGCCACCTCGTGGCCCCACTTCGTATGCTCTTCGGTCTTCCGGAAGGTTCGTGGCGAAATAGGCCCCCGGGTCTTCGTTTCGTCCAATTCCGAGAATATTTCGTTACTAGGATTTCGAAACCAAAAACTGCAGAAAACGAGCAATCGGCACTTCGGCATCTTGTTAATAGGTTAGTTCCAGAAAATGCACGAATATGACATAAAGTGTGCATAAAACATGTAGGTATCATCAATAATATGGCATAGAACATAAGAAATTATCGATACGTCGGAGACGTATCAAGCATCGATTGCTATATTTGTGCTAGAGCTTTGGTTTTGAAAACATAAAGAGAGCATAAAAGTAAAGTTTTGAGAGGTGTTTGTTATTGTCAACGAATGGTAGTGGGCACTCTAACCCCCTTGCCAGACAAACCTTCAAAGAGCGGCTCCCATTTTATTTTATTTTTGGATGGCACTCCTTCCAACCTTTCTTTCACAAACCATGGCTAACCGAATCCTCGGTGCCTGCCAACAATCTCATACCATGAAGGAGTGCCCTTTTATTTTAGTTTTATTATGATGATGACACTCCCCCCAACCTTTGCTTACACAAGCCATGGCTAACCGAATCCTCGGGTGTCTGTCCAACAATCACATACCATGGAGGAGTGTCTATTTTGGTTAATTAATTTGGGACTGGGAATCCCATTGCCAGCTCTTTTTGCAAAATTATTGGATAAGCGGATGAAGCCACTAGTCCATTGGTGAAAGTTGCCCAACAAGATTGAAAGATAAACACCACATACTTCCTCATGAGCTATAAAACATAGACACAAATTGAGAAGCATTTTGAATTGTTTAAATGTAGCACTCAAGCAATTTACTTTGGAATGGCAGGAAATACCACATAGTAGGTAGGTATGGTGGACACAAATGGCATAGAGGTTGGCTCAAGTATTTTGGATGCATGAGAAGTATTCCCTCTCGATACAAGGTTTAGGCTAGCAAGGTTGTTTGAAGCAAACACAAGTATGAACTGGTACAACAAAACTTACATAAGAACATATTGCAAGCATTATAATACTCTACACTCGTCTTCCTTGTTGCTCAAACACTTTTACCGGAAAATATCTAGACCTTAAGAGAGATCAATTATGCAAACCAATTTCAACAAGCTCTACAGTAGTTCTCCACTAATAGGCTTAGACTACATGAAAAAACTTAATCATGATCTACTTGAGAGCTCAAAACAATTGCCAAGTGTCAAATTATCCAAAACATGATGATGCATTTTCTGTTTTCAACCAAATATAAATAAGTGCAATAGCTTCCAACTTTTATCATTGAACATTAAAAGTAAAACGAAGAACACGAGTGTTCATATGAAAAAGCGGAGCGTGTAACTCTCCCACACAAGGATTGCTAGGATCCGAATTTATTCAAACAAAAACAAAAATAAAAGCACACAGACGCTCCAAGTAAAACACATATGATGTGATCGAATAAAAATATAGTTTCAGGGGAGGAACCTGATAAGTTGATGAAGAAGGGGATGCCTTGGGCATCCCCAAGCTTAGACGCTTGAGTCTTCTTGAAAATATGCAGGGATGAACCACGGGGGCATCCCCAAGCTTAGACTTTTCACTCTTCTCGATCATATATCATCCTCCTCTCTTAACCCTTGAAAACTTCCTTCACACCAAACTTCTCATAAACTTCATTAGAGGGGTTAGTACTCAAAAAAAATTGAATCCACCTTGGTCCTGTAGTGGCACATTGCAAGAACTCAATAAAACATTAGCTACAGCCCTCTACGTCTAGAAAACCTCGCTTAAAGTCCACAAGAGACAATGCAAAAAACAGAGACAGAATCTGCCAAAACAGAACAGCCAGTAAAGACGAATTTTAGTAAAATACTTCCGTTGCTCAAACTAGAAAACTCAAAACTAATGAAAGTTGCGTACATATCTGAGGAACACGCACGTAAATTGGCATATGTTTCTGAGTTACCTACAGAGAAAACAGCCCAGATTCGTGACAGATAGAAATCTGTTTCTGCGCAGAAATCCAAATCTAGTATCAACCTTCGATTAGAGGCTTCACTTGGCACAACAAAACACAAAACTAAGATAAGAAGAGGTTGCTACAGTAGTAAACAACTTCCAAGACACAAATATAAAACAAAGTACTGTAGCAAAATAACACATGGGTTATCTCCCAAGAAGTTCTTTCTTTATAGCCATTAAGATGGGCTCAGCAGTTTTAACGATGCACTCCCAAGAAATAGTATTTGAAGCAAAAGAGAGCATCAAAAAGCAAATTCAAAACACATTTAAGTCTCACATGCTTCCTATGCATAGGAATCTTGTAAATAAACAAGTTCATGAAAAGCAAAGTAACAAGCATAGGAAGATAGAACAAGTGTAACTTCAAAATTTTAAGCACATAGAGAGGTGTATTAGTACCATGAAAATTTCTACCACCATATTTTCCTCTCTCATAATAATTTTCAGTAGCTTCATGGACAAACTCAACAATATAACTATCACATGCAGCATACTTTTCATGATTTCCAAACACATAATTTTTATCAAGTTCAAGAATAGTGGAATTAAAACTTTCAAACTTACTTTTATTAATAATATAACAAGGTAGTTGATCAATCTCAATAGATATGGGACTCATAGAATAAGTCAAGAACTCTCCAATCCCATTTTCATTAGTAGCACAGTTAATATTATCAAGTAACATAGGACCATCATCTAGAGCTTTATCATAGCTCCAAGTAGGTTGTTGGTTCTCCCATAACAACAGTTTTTAATTTTTTGGTTTTTCAATTTTTTATGGATTTTTGGCTATATGAGACAAATAAAACAAGACAAAAATAAACTAGACAAAAGTAAACTAAGAAAAATAAAACAAGACAGAAATAAACTAAGCACAAATAAACTAGACAAAAGTAAACTAGCAAAACAAAATAAAATAAAAGTAGAGAGAGAGGTAGAGTGTACTCCCCAGGTGAACTTATGAGTAGAGATATGCCTCCCCGGCAACGGCGCCAGAAAACAGTCTTGATGACCCACAAGTATAGGGGATCGCGATAGTCTTCGAGGGAAGTAAAACCCAAATTTATTGATTCGACACAAGGGGAGGTAAAGAATACTTATAAGCCTTAACAACCGAGTTGTCAATTCAGCCGCACCTGGAAAAGCACTAGCAACAAGGGTGATGTGAAAGTAGCAATGATATGAGAGCAATAGTAACGAGTAACACAGCAAGCAGTAATAGCGATATGAGAGCAATGGCACCGGAAGATAGTTGATACTACTTCCAATGACATGTAGAACGAGTATATGATGATGAAAGATGGACCGGGGTTCCCGACTATCTACACTAGTGGCAACTCTCCAATAACAATTGTTGGGTGAACAAATTACAGTCGGGCAATTGATAGGATTGAAATAGCATTAAGATAGAATATCAAGATTATTAATCATGTAGGCATGTTTTCCAATTATAGTCGTACGTGCTCGCAATGAGAAACTTGCACAACATCTTTTTCTACCAGCCGGTGGCAGCCGGGCCTCAAGGGAATCTACTGGATATTAAGGCACTCCTTTTAATAGAGTACCGGAGCAAAGCATTAACACTTGGTGAAAACATGTGATCCTCACATCACCGCCATCCCCTCCGGTTGTCCCGATTTCTGTCACTTCGGGGCCTTTGGTTCCGGACAGTGACATGTGCATACAACTTGTAGATACAATCTAAGCAATAATTATAGAGCTTAAATCTAAGATCATGCCACTCGGGCCCTAGTGACAAGCATTAAGCATAACAAGATTGCAGCAACAATAACTTCATAAACTTTGTAGATAGACAATCATAATGTAACAATCCATCGGATCCCGACAAACACAACACCGATTACATCAGATGAATCTCAATCATGTAAGGCAGCTCATGAGATCATTGTATTGAAGTACATGGGAGAGATGATACCAACTAGCTACAGCTAGAACCCGTAGTCCATGGGGGAACTACTCACGGAGCATGATGGAGGCGGTGGCGTTGATGGAGATGGCTTCCGGGGGCACTTCCCCGCCCCGGCAGGGTGCCGGAACAGAGAGTTCTGTCCCCCGAATTGGAGTTTCGCGATGGTGGCGGCACCCCTGGAGTCTTTCTGGAGTTTCGTCAAGTGGTACGGTGTTTTTAGGTCGAAAGGGATTTTATGGGCGAAGAGGCGGCGCAGGGGGGCACCTGGGGGCGCCACACCATAGGCCGGCGCGGGCCCAGGCCAGGCCGCGCCGCCCTATGGTCTGGTGGCCCTCTGGCCCCTCTCCGACTCTTCTTCGGTGTTCTGGATGCTTCGGGAAAAATAGGAGGTTTGGTCTTCGTTTCGTCGAATTCGAGAATATTGCCCAAACAGCCTTTCCGGAACCAAAAACAGCAGAAAACGAGAACCGGCACTCGTGGCATCTTGTTAATAGGTTAGTTCCGGAAAATGCATGAAATCATCATAAAGTGCAAGCAAAACATGTAAGTATTGTCATAAAACAAGCATGGAACGACAGAAATTATGGATACGTCGGGGACGTATCAGCGTGGCAGCTTTCTTGCCACCCTTCTTGAATTTTCCCTTAGACTTGCCCTGTTTCTTGAAACTGGTGGTCTTGTTGACCATCAACACTTGGTGCTCTTTCTTGATCTCAATCTCAGCAGCTTTTAGCATGCCAAAGAGTTCGGGTAACTCCTTGTTCATGTTCCGCATATTGTAGTTCATCACAAAGTTCTTGTAACTTGGTGGCGGTGATTGAAGGACACGATTAATCCCCGATCTGTTAGGAATCACTATTCCCAAGTCACTGAGTTTCTTCGCATGCCCGGTCATGGCGAGCATGTGCTCACTAACGCAGCTGCCTTCTTCCATCATACAGCTGAAAAATTGTTTCGATGCTTTATAGCATTCCACGGCCGCATGAGTCTCGAATATAGCTTTCAGCTCATTCATCAACTCATGAGGATCGTGGTGCTCAAAACGTTTTTGAAGATAGGATTCCAGACTGCACATGATGGCACACTGAACTTGAGAGTACCGAGTTTTCCGAGTCTCGTAAACAGCTTTTACTTCATCGGTTTCAGTTTCTGCTGGAGGGTCACCTAGCGGTGCATCAAGCACATATTGCAGATTTCCGCCAGAGAGGAAGATCCTCACCTGACGGAACCGGTCGGTGAAGTTGCTACCGTTGCTCTTAAGCTTTTCTTTCTCTAGGAACTGGTTAAAATTGATTGGGGACGCCATCTCTACAACATATATTTGCAATAGTTTAGACTAAGTTTATGACAAATTGAGTTCAAATTTTAATTCAACATAATTAAAAATCTAGGTGAACTCCCACTCAAAACAATATCCCTCGCATTGTCTTAGTGATCACACGAACCAAATCCACCGCACCTATGTCCGATCATCACGAGACAAGGTGTGATTTCAATGGCGAACACTCAAAGTGTTCATCATATCAACCATATGATTCATGCTCTACCTTTCGGTATCACGTGTTCCGAGACCATGTCTGTACATGCTAGGCTCGTCAAGGCCACCTTAGTATCCGCATGTGCAAAACTGGCTTGCATCCGTTGTATGCACTTGTTGATTCTATCACACCCGATCATCACGAGATGCTTCGAAACGACAAGTCTTGGCAACGGTGCTACTAGGGATGAACACTTTATTATCTTGAGATTTTAGTGAGGGATCATCTTATAATGCTACCGTCGCGATCTAAGCAAAATAAGATGCATAAAAGGATTAACATCACATGCGGTTCATATGTGATATGATATGGCCCTTTTGTCTTTGCGCCTTTGATCTTCATCTCCAAAGCACGGACATGATCTCCATCATCTTCGGGCATGATCTCCATCATCGTCGGCGTAGCGTCAAGGTCAATGGCGCCGTCTTCATGATTGTCCTCCATGTAGCAACTATTACAACTACTTTGAAATACTACTCAACATGAAATTTAAAGACAACCATAAGGCTCCTGCCGGTTGCCACAATACAATAATGATCATCTCATACATATTCATCATCACATTATGGCCATATCACATCACCAAACCACTGCAAAAACAAGTTAGACGTCTCTAATTTGGTTTGCATATTTTACGTGGTTTAGGGTTTTCGAGAGAGAGATCTAATCTACCTACGAACATGAACCACAACGTTGATACTAATGTTGTCAATAGAAGAGTAAATTGAATCTTTACTATAGTAGGAGAGACGAGACACCCGCAAAGCCTTTTATGCAATACAAGTTGCATGTCGAACGAGGAACAAGTCTCATGAACGCGGTCATGTAAAGTTAGTCCGAGCCGCTTCATCCCACTATGCCATAAAGATGCAAAGTACTCAACTAAAGATAATAAGAGCATCAACGCCCACAAAACCATTGTGTTCTACTCGTGCAACCATCTATGCATAGACACGGCTGCGATACCACTCGTAGGATAACGTTGCATAGAAAACAAAAATTTTCCTATCGCGAACACGCAATCCAAGCCAAGATGCAATCTAGAAGACGGTAGCAACGAGGGGTATCGAGTCTCACCCTTGAAGAGATTCCAAAGCCTACAAGATGAGGCTCTTGTTGCTGCGGTAGACGTTCACTTGCCGCTTGCAAAAGCGCGTAGAAGATTTTGATCACGATCGGTTCCGGCGCCACGAACGGGCAGCACCTCCGTACTCGGTCACACGTTCGGTTGTTGATGAAGAAGACGTCCACCTCCCCGTTCCAGCGGGCAGCGGAAGTAGTAGCTCCTCTTGAATCCGACAACACGACGGCGTGGTGTCGGTGGCGGTGGAGAACTCCGGCGGAGCTTCGCTAAAGCTATGCGGGAGATATGGAGGAGAGGGGGGGCGGCTAGGGTTTGGGAGGGGGTGGCCGGCCTCAAGGGGGTGCGGCCAACTTGTGGCTTTGGTGTGGCCGGCCCCCTCCCCTATGCCCCTCATTATATAGGTGGAACCCCAAGTGTTGGTATCCAAGTCTTCGAATAAGACCCGAACCAAAAACCTTCCATAAGGAGGGGAAACCTAACCAAGCTAGGACTCCCACCAAAGGTGGGAGTTCCACCTCCCATATGGGGGGGTGGCCGGCCCACTAAGGGGGAGTCCACTTGGGACTCCTCCCCCACTAGGGTTGGCCGGCCATGGAGGTGGAGTCCCATGTGGACTCCACCTTCCTTGGTGGTTTCTTCCGGACTTTTCTAGAACCTTCTAGAACCTTCCATAGAACCTTCCGCGACATTTTAATTCACATAAAATGACATCCTATATATGAATCTTATTCTCCGGACCATTCCGGAACTCCTCGTGATGTCCGGGATCTCATCCGGGACTCCGAACAAATATTCGAACTCCATTCCATATTCAAGTACTACCATTTCAACATCCAACTTTAAGTGTGTCACCCTACGGTTCGTGAACTATGCGGACATGGTTGAGTACTCACTCCGACCAATAACCAATAGCGGGATCTGGAGATCCATAATGGCTCCCACATATTCAACGATGACTTTAGTGATCGAATGAACCATTCACATATAATACCAATTCCCTTTGTCACGCGATATTTTACTTGTCCGAGGTTTGATCTTCGGTATCACTCCATACCTTGTTCAACCTCGTCTCTCGACAAGTACTCTTTACTCGTACTTGTGGTATATGGTCTCTTATGAACTTATTCATATGCTTGCAAGACATTAGACGACATTCCACCGAGAGGGCCCGGAGTATATCTATCCGTCATCGGGATGGACAAATCCCACTGTTGATCCATATGCCTCAACTCATACTTTCCGGATACTTAATCCCACCTTTATAACCACCCATTTACGCGAGTGGCGTTTGATGTAATCAAAGTACCTTTCCGGTATAAGTGATTTACATGATCTCATGGTCATAAGGACTAGGTAACTATGTATCGAAAGCTTATAGCAAATAACTTAATGACGAGATCTTATGCTACGCTTAATTGGGTGTGTCCATTACATCATTCATATAATGATATAACCTTGTTATTAATAACATCCAATGTTCATGATTATGAAACTAATCATCCATTAATCAACAAGCTAGTTTAAGAGGCATACTAGGGACTTCTTGTTGTCTACATATCACACATGTACTAATGTTTCGGTTAATACAATTATAGCATGACATATAAACATTTATCATAAACATAGAGATATAAATAATAACCACTTTATTATTGCCTCTAGGGCATATCTCCTTCAGGTGATCCAGAAGATCTTGATTGCTAGCTAATAAATCTAATGGTGCATGTTTCTTTCGTCTTTAGCGCTAAAAGATTGTCAACCCATACTAAAAAAAAGATGAAACCAACAGTGGGAAGAACCACCGTTGTATTTGATATAGGAGGTGGTGAGTCTCGAACTCTGGCCGTTTAGTAAAACTTCACATGTACTAACTAGTAAGCCTCAGAGTCTTTCTCATTGTCAACCCATACTAACCATCTCTAATCACGTCTATCTCAGCCCCGGCGTGTTCCTCCACACCGCACCCAAGTGTTGCTTCATTTTCATGAGAGATTTGCACAACAAGTAGTTTTATTAAGATTTTGTCACCTTTTCTTGTCTTTGGTGTGTGTATGTGTTGTAAATCTTTATGACCAAAGCATGAGGAAAGGAGCCATCCAGATGCAATATGGAGGAGTTACTGGTACCAAGACTTAGCCATTTTAAGGGTGGAAAAGAATCCATTTTTTACATCACAAGATAATAAAGATTGAAGACCATGGTGTTGTAGCCCTCATCCATCTGGATACAATGTGTTGAGGAACACATAAATCAAAATTCTTATGAAGAAATGGTGCCCAATTTCAGAGCTAGTCTAGAGTACTTAACTACCATTGGTATTGTCATCCATGACCGTACCGGGATGATCGTACCACCCTCCACCGAAACCGTTTCGTCAAACTGAACATCATTTATGAATACCCGAAGGCCATAACATGTGCGAGGGTACCGTGAATGCGAAACCAACCTCCACGAGGCTATAAAGGAGAGGGGAACCCTAGCCGTCATCAACCATCTCATTGACATTTCCACACGGTGTAGCCCTGCCACCGTGCCGCCTCCATAGACCTTCATAACTACTGCCACACCATTGAACGGAGAAGAGAAGGAGGTGGAGGAGAAGGGGCACATAGGCCATGCGCACCGCCATGATCACCATCTCCATCAATGCCCCATCTCTCCCTCCGTAGTTTGCGTAACTGTAAGATGTGATCTCAATAATATATTCATCTATATTTTGTTATTCATTCATGTGGCGGTGGTTGATTCGATTCTAGAGGTATAATCTAGTGTACTGAGTTAAAATGTGTTGTATTCATGTACATGAGTTACGAAGATGAGTTCATGAGATCATTTGGTCCGGAAGTGTACTTTTGCCCTGCGAGTGACCCGCGAGAATTATGCATAGTGCAGACAGTGTGACAACCCGATAATCAAATGGGGAACGCTTATTTGTCTAAGTACTCTCTTGTAAATAATGGATCACATATATTCGTTCATCTAGTACTAGTGAGACCCCAAGGGTAGAAACCATCTTGCATTCCATTCAATCATACAGCTACACCCATTTTAGTTTACTATTAGTTTTATCTACTTTACCTTGTTTTATTATTGTTATTATTCGAAAAACTTTAATTTTTCTATTGATTACAATAGTTCCGTAGAAACCTATAGATATGCTATTTTCAAACCACGGTTCTAGGTGTGAACATGGATGTAGTGACAATGCAGCTATAAGGTTGTGTGGTGTTCATTATGCAAAACTCCTGTGAGATCGATCTTTTAATAAATGCTTGTTGTTGTTAAGTACTGCAATTACCCTATGTTTGTTGGTGGAGAAAACCCAAACATCAAGGCACACATTCCTCTTATCTATTGGGAATGCCGATTCTAGTGCTTCTACTCATTTCCTGGTGTAAATTGATTAGGTAGATCGTTTGGTGAGGAACAATCTTCAGCTTTTCTTACAACGCGCAACTCTTCTCTATCTACTGAATTGATAAATGGCTCACCTTTGATCAAAATTATTTTTTTTTGAGAGAAACTGTGAAGCATAGCCTCACAGCAATTTATTTAAAACCAAAGAAAACAAAGTATCCACCACATACATATGTACAAAACAGGAAAGAAAAGAAAAAGAAGCTAGGAGCCTAAAACAAAGAATCAATCCAAGCCTGCAATCTGAGAGACATGCTTTTGTTTAACCCTATGCTTATGCGGATAAACATCATGAATAAAATCTCTTCTCCAAGCTCTAAAAGATGGCCGAGTGTGTCTGAAAGATTAGTCCATTCCTTTGCTTCCAAATGTGCCAAAGTGCTAAAATAACAACCTCGGTGAAAAAAGGCTTCCCAAACTCCTTTCTTGCATGTATGAATTTGTCCTCAATTGTATCCCCAACTGACCAATCAATCTGCAGATAGTTCCAAATCCTGACACTGAAAACACACTCAAAGAACAAATGAATTCTGTCTTCATAAGAATGTGAAGAGCAAAGAATACAAAGATCGTTTGGTGAGGAACAATCTTCAGCTTTTCTTACAACGCGCAACTCTTCTCTATCTACTGAATTGATAAATGGCTCACCTTTGATCAAAATTATTTGCTAACTGTAATGATCCATCAATTGCATGCATGCCATTAATCAACGCATGTTGTGAAACTAAAGTAGACCAGAGCTTTGTATTTTGTGCATTTTACTGATTGTGTTAGGCTGGTTCATATTTAAATTTGTCAGTGCTTTATCATTTTGCCTAATTTTTGCTTGCTAGGTTAGCTCTTTAGGCGGTCGTGATTATAGTGGAAAAATGTTGGATGGAAAATTCGTCTGCTCTATCTTATGTGGCACGTTTTGTGATTTCTTTGGTCCTGTCAAGTAAAGTTGCATGCAATGTATTAGGTTGGTCTATGTCCACCTCTTGCATGTTCTAATATTAGATGTTAAAGATAACCAAGATGGATGTACACAAAGTTGTACTAACCCTGTTTTCTTTTCTTAAGCATTAATGGTTTAGTTAGTACTTACCATTTCTTTCTCCTTGCAGGGCTGGTGAACAAATTTTTGCAGCACAAATCTCCGTTGAGTGCATGCAAATTATGTATTTTGTGGAATACCACCCCCCAAGGTTAGGTTGGTTGGTTTCTAATTATTTCTATGATTATTAGTCATCTCAGTAGCCATACTTTTTTTTCTCTTATGTTTGCCCTGTGTTGTAAAGTTGTACAACCAGCTTCAAGAGTTCTGAAACATCAAAACTTATATATTTGTCAACGAAGAATACAGGTAATGACCAATAAAAAAAAGTCTTAGAATAGGAGGCAATGATGGACTTCTGTTGACATGATGGGAGAAAAGTTCAGGTAATGACCATTAAGCCAATTCCATAGCTGCAAGAATATCTCAGTGCCAAACTGAATTGCCAAGTCATGTAGTATGTGTATTTTCTTGCCGAACTTTTAATATCAATATACAAACCATGCATATATACTACATGCACTTAAATCAGTATGATTATACTTATGATAGCTGGAGCTTGTGGTTGCAACCTTCCTGCTGCTTTTCTTTGTTAGGAACTATGTGTCATATTCTATTTTCATATTTGAATCATGAACCTGAGTTATCACATACAAATTACTATTGCAATTAATCTAAAGCTCTAGGGATATTGGTATTGCTCCTCATTGTAATTTGATTATGAGATAAAGTTCAAGTACTCTGCAAATTAAACATATATCAATTAAGATAAATCATTCTTATCTTCCCCTTCTTGATTGAATTTTCAACTAATTTTCTGATGTGATATTGTCATGTAACTGACACCAACATGCAGAAATAGAGAATTTCATACTGATGAATGGAAAAAAGGAGTTTTTTTTTGTACGTCTCGAATTGGAGTTGTTATCCAACGGCATATATTAGGCAATATTGAGCCTCATATTTTGTGACGTCTTCATCAAATTATAATGTTGGGTCTATCAGCTCCACTATCGACTGGAGATGCCGCATATGTTGTTGTCGAGGCCCTAGGAAGAGAAGCACGCGAACTCAACTACCCACGTGTCAAGAGCTCCGGTCGTGTTCATCTAGCCACGCGGTGTGTTGAAGTCCATCCATATGGCAAGCATTTTTCATATCTTAAATCTACTTTAAATTCTTGTAATTGTACCGACTTGAGTGAGCCTATGTCTGCAATGAAGTTTATGTTCATATGTTGAAATCACATATCAATTGATTTGATAGCACACATAGATTTGTTTAGGATGAAATTAATATGTCCATTGTGCAGCCGATGGTGCAGATTAGTATGTTGTTTGGATACCTACATCTGGCCCTAATTTCTTACAAATATTCCCTAATTTCACACAAATAGAGGCCACATAGGGATCGGTAATTCAATGCTTTTTTTTCCAATCAAGGATAAATGCTTTGAAAATTACTATTGCTGTGTTTAATGTCCTCTTTTAAATGATAATATCACGATTATGTTTGCAGTTTAGTTTTTCTTTATGTTTGGGGATATAAAATGTTAGTCAAAACACGAGGTGCATTGCAGATGTACAATTACTAGTACAACATCAAATTAAAACTTAACATCACTAGGTGCATATGGAAATTTAGTTTCATAGTATACTAACTTTATGTTACAGAGTATAACTATTACTACTTCCTCCATCCATATAAAGGTGTCTTAGATTTATCTAAACTTTGATGTATCTATATACTAACGGCTTTTTCCTAAGCAAGGCATCCAAATTTTAAGATAACTTTTTAAAGAAAGAGGAAGTAAAATTTTCTATACATTGATCAAACTTAATAAAAATTGAACCAAACCTAAAATTACACTGAAGTACAAATTTACCGGGGCTGAAATGCTGAAATCAATCGGCAAATTTCGAAAGAAACGTGCCACAGTGCCACCTCGTCTATGTTGTGACTTGCGAGCCGTGAGCACCAACAAACCCAAGTGCTCAGGAGCACAACCGGCGAGCTGCCCGGTCGAGAGATCTGAGAATTCTGAACGCACTCCCCTGCCTACCGGAGATGGAGATCCCCGCCGCTGCCATCCACCGCCTCCAGTCCTCCATTCGCGAGGCCGCCTCCGCGCCTCCCCCCTCCCCCTCCCGCGCCCCCTTCCCCTCCTTCGCCGACGCCGTCGCCGCCTTCGACCCCGATGCCTCGCCGGAGCTCTTGTGCGGGCGCTGCGGCGCCGCGGGCGGCCTCCTCCGTGGCGCGCAGTCCGCCGTCTGCGCCTACTGTGGGTCTCCTAGGCGAGAGGAGGACGACGGTATCGCGTTCCGAGGCAGTGCGGCCTACCGGTGGCTGCTCGGCTCTCTCCGGCTGGATGGATCCGTGAGCTCCTTCTCTCACCTCGTCGAATCTGTTATGCTGCACTGTTTGGCGGTCTAGTCGAGTGCCGTTCGTTTCCAGTATCCTGGGAGACGTAAAGCCGTAGATTTGGCGTCTTAGTCTCCGCGCTTAGGATTTCTAGTGGCATGGCTTGAATGTGTTATGTTGAAGTAGGGAAGTAATAATAAATGGAAAAGATTGGGATGCTTGTGTTTATAAAGGTGAGCCATGGAAATTAGTTTTACTTGCTATGTGCAAAATCTGTCATATTTTTTTAATGCTATTGCAGTGTAGAGATGATTGATGTTTTCTTTTTTTTCCAAAGACCAAACCATAGACGTTTAAAAGATAAATTGCGGAAACATAGACAGGTCTTTGGAGAAAATGTGGAATACATTTGTGGAAATTGGGATTCCCAATTTATAATAAGTCAGGAGAGAAATACTCTGCTAGGTCGCCAAGAGATTATGCTGTGAGGCAAATAAGGCACATGTCATATTATTAAGTGCAGGACATGTTTTCTGACATGTGTTTTGTGTTAAATTTGGACTTCGAATTTTTTTATTGGCAGTACAATTCACCCTTTTTCTACAGTTATCATCTTATTATTTGTGGAAACATTGAAGGCAGTTTGACCTTTAGGATCATTTTGTTGTTGTGAGAAAGTGCAATGTAAAGAATGCACTTGAATAATTAATACTCTCCCTGTACTAAATTACTTGTCGTATATTTGTCTAGACACGCATGTATCTCGACACGTTTTAGTGTATAGATACATGTGAATCTGGACAAATCTGTAACATCTATTTCGGTACAGAGGGAGTACATGTGATGATATAACAGGAAATCTGTTGCTATATCACCACTTTCCAGTTCTTCAACACAACCATTTCGTATGTTAGTAATTTTTTGTGCATGGTTCTTTGACGAAATAATTCAGACCATGGAATAATAATTGGCTGCTCACAAGGATTAGTTTATGTTAGCAATCCTTCCCAGTTTGCTAATTCATGATGCTACTGGTGAGCCTACCAAGATCAAATACACTGGATTTTGATACCTGTTTTGTGTAACTTACATTTGTGAGATATGAGTAGCCTAAGCGAAAATTTCTTGCTTGTGGACTTCTCTCCTGGAATGACTACTGCACTTCCTTAGGTGAACTATCGAGCTAGAAGTTCCATACTTCAGTTATGTATGATATATAAACCTTATCTGTTTGCCAATGATGACCTTATAACAGCATATTCTAGAGAATTGAGAAACCTTCATTGCATAATTTTTTTTGATGGAAAGACTTCAAGGGAATCCCCTACACAGTATAAATGTCAGAAACCTTGATTGCATCAAGTCGCAAGCTAGAAGCTTTTCTTAGTAAGCTGCATCTTAAATTACAGAGTTCTTGGGAACTGTTTGGCTCTTCGTAGTTACCTAAAGTAGAGAACAAACATGCCTACTATCTAACAAGTCTTTTTTTTTTTGAGAAAACGCAATGACATTGCGTTTCATTTCATTGCAAAGAAGAAGAGTTTTACGAGATCACACCCCATGAGGGAGGAGTGTTACAGCATACGAGATAGCGGTAGCTCAATGAACATCCCAATCTACTGGCAGGACGGCACGTAGCCCTAAAGCCCCCGCCTTAGCCCAGAGAGAATCCTCGGCTTTGATCTTGTCGCACGTGCCAGACACCGAGGGCTGCTCGCCCTCAAAGACACAGGCATTACGGTGCTTCCACACCATCCATGGCAGCAAGAGCGCCATCCTTACTAACCTAGGGCTTGTTTGATTCAAAGGATTTGCATAGGAAATTTGTAGGATTAAATCCTATAGGAATATTTTCTATGATGGTTGTTTGATTTGTAGGATTGACTCCCATAGGAATTTTTCCTAAGGAGTTCTTTGCACTAGATTTCATAGGAAATCATACATCCATTCGCACCTCTTTTTCAGAATCCTTTGCTTTTCCTGTGGTGGAATCAAACAAACTTTTCTTCCTATGAATTCATGTAAGGATTGGGTTGGGCATGACATTGCAATCCTACATTTTTCCTATTCCTATGGTTTTCCTATCCTAAGAATCAAACATTCCCTAGGATTGTAATCTGTTAGCACTTGGTGGTCTGTAAACCCAAAGTTCGTCCAACGGAACTTATGCCTCTAGATACAATTGCTTTGACCATTACAACAAATTCTGCCTTATGCAAGATTAATGGGGAAGCGTTTTCTCTTCTTCCCCTTGTAAAAGTAATGGAGAAGCTGCCCTACAAGCTTCGGTCAAACAGTCCTTGTGGTACATATTTTCTGACTGAGAAGCTGAAACTCTCTAAACATATCATCATTGTGGCCTAAGCGCATGTATTTGTTATGACCATTTTTCTCAAACTTATTTTTTTCACTACGAATGCTAAAGATTTTGTACATAGTAGAAGAAAAAAAAGCTTTGCAGATATAATATTCAATCTGAAGCAGTGTTTGATGTCATGTCCATTGTTGGATGGCACCGAAATACCTAGAGAACATCCACTGGTTGTCTAAAATGTTGTTTGAAAAATGGTTCATATTATTATATTACTTAGTATAAATTTGGCAATATGCTTATCTAGATGTGTTGTAATTTGACTAATACAGTAATATAGGAGTACTGTGTAGTTGTCTGGGTGCTTACTTGCTCGCTCACTGCACGGACACTTTAAAGCCATTTCTAGAGCATGAGCTTCATGTGCTATTGAGAACATGGATGTTGCTTACCATTGTAGTTTTGGAATCTGGATTATTTCAGTAAGCTTGAGCTCCCAATAAAGAATAAATTCGATTGTGGATAAAGCAAAGGCATCACTGTTGTTGGTAGTTACCTTCTTAAGATTTGCACTACAGTTCCATTTTGTCTTTAAACTGGATACAGTCTGATATCTGAATGTTTTCATTCAGGAACCTGTAGAATTTGATGGTGACTCCACGGATTCAAATAAAAGCAATGAGGCGCCAAAGAGCGGGGTGGTCTTATCTGATCTTCTGGACTTAAGACTTACTTTCCCCCTGAGAATAGGGAAATATCCGGAAGTTCCATGAGCAACGAACAACCATCGGTTGCATCCACACTAAATTTGCCCGGTGTTAACCTGGACTCATTTTTCATTGAAAGAAAAGAGGAGACAGCTGCTGCAGCTCTTCCTGGAACTCATAATGTAGTGCAGGAAAAGCATAGCACACATCAAATGGAAACTACTACAGCCTTTGCAAATTGGGATGCTGACTTTCAGTCTACTGACTCAGAAAATGTTGTTGGAGACTCCAAGCAACTGGACCTATTTAAGGGAGCGCCAGTTGCCGAGTCTTCTATTTTTCCAGCTTCTGGGGCTGCCATCTCCCCGGTATTAGCTGCTGGAAATGAAATGGATTTGAGAAGTACTGGCCTAGAACGTTCAGAAGATTTGGCTTCAGCAAGTGGCACAATTAATAAAGATAACCTTTTCATTCAAAAGTCTGTCCTGGCCATTGTCGAGAGTAACAGTGGGCTGGTTGCTGAAAACAGTGTTACTGAGTTCACTGGGTCCTCCCTTAACGAGAATTCAGTTCAGAGCAATCAATTGCATGGAAGGGGTGACAGCGGAGTCAGCATTGAGGAAGCTTTTGACGAGTGGCAAGAATTTACAGGAGGTGGAAATCAGGGCACACTATCAAATACCGGAGAACATACAGAGGGCGACTCCTCACAAATAAAAAGAACGGATTCCTTGGCAGTAAGAAGCATGGAATCATCTAATGATGTTGCAGGCAGTTCTGATGATTGGCAAGCTTTTGCATCTATTTCTGCTCAAGGAGGAGATGTGATGAAATTGGTGGAAGGATCATCAAGTGGTGAAGGAGGCTGTGATTTAGGGAACCCTGTTACAGAAACATCAATCTCACCTGAACATTCTTTAGAAACTAATTCTGTTGATTTGTGGCCTGTTGGTAATGTCAAAGAACATACCACTACAGAAATTAT
This sequence comes from Lolium rigidum, assembly GCF_022539505.1. NCBI lineage: Eukaryota > Viridiplantae > Streptophyta > Magnoliopsida > Poales > Poaceae > Lolium > Lolium rigidum. The sequence continues at coordinate 110,257,419 of NC_061508.1, read as the reverse complement.
TAAGCAAACTGATGATGCAAGTGATGACTGGCAAGATTTTACCACATCTGGCCAAGCAGAGGTTGCTTCATTCAATCAAGCTGGACAGCTGACGGAAGTTCCACATTTCAGTCACAGAGAAATGGATGTGGGCTCATGGTTCGCAGACAATAATACTAGGGAATCAACAAACATTGACTTAGTAAATGGGAATAAGATAACACTGGATGATTGGCAAGGTTTTGCTGGTTCAGATCAAACACAGCAAAGTTCATATAATGTAGGTGGAGAACTGACGGATATTTCATTTGATCAGCATGAAGGAACTGGTCCTGTGCAACTATGGGCAAATGCCAGCAGTAATGCCACAAATACTGTTTCAACAAATATAAAAGATGATACATTTGATATCTGGCAAGATGTCACCACATCAAGTCACCAACAAGAAAACATACCTAATGTTGGGAGAGAAGTGTCTGGTGTATCATCTGAGCCTGCTCAAGAAATTGACTCCATGGATTTGTGGCTAACCAGCAATGTCAAGGAATCTAATAGTAGCAGCAAAGGTGCAAGTAGAATTGATGACTCATCTGATGGATGGCAAGATTTTGCTAGTTTTGGTCAAGCACAAGGAAATATAAAGATTCCTGTGGAAGTACAGTTCCAAAAAGATTTTTCAGGAATTGAACCTGTGAACTTGTGGTCTTCGAGCCATACGGAGCAATTTAAGAACCTTGAACAGATAAATCAAAATAATGATCCATTTGATGGCTGGCAAGATTTAAAAAATTCCACTCAATTGGAAACAAACTCACAAGGGCTGGAGTCTGGGAACTATGCACAGTATGCTCCATCCCAAAGCCAAATAGATAAAAAGGATAATTCTATGGAAACAAATGCAGTTCCATCTGGTGAACACTTGGAAAGGTTTGTGATGGTGCACACCTTTTAAGCTGAATGTGTATTCTTTTGTTCATGGTTTGTGGATAAGTCATAACTGTATTATTGATTAATTATGTTTTCTAAAGCCAAATGTGTAGATTAACTTGTGGGCCAAGCTAGACAATATAGGTTGTTTATAAATTACGGTTGACAAATTTATCATACAAATAGACGCTTCATGCAAAGGATAGACACATGGCACCATAAGTTGATTGCTGGTTTCTATATTTTATTTTCTTTGATATTTTTATGCCATGGCCTAAGGTTTGGCATTTGTAGTCAACAACTAGTTATTCCTGCTTTGTACAGATAAATCAAAATAATGACCCACTCGAATCCTTTTGTTTGATTCCAAATTTCTGGCCAGTAAGCACCACTCTGTAACATGCCTATTATTTACTGCACTTTGCTCACTTTTATGTCTATTCATGCTTACAGCTGCCAGAATAATGTAGGGGATGATCGGTTGTTAGATATATTGCGGTTCATGTTGTATAATGTTTAGTATCTCACTCAATCCCATTGGTGATAAATAATTCATCATATGTTGTATGTTTTCATTATGTGCAGGAGGAACATAATGCCACACATGGGTGATGATGATGCACTGTCTGCAGTATGGGCAACAACGAGTCATGAAAATAACTCCAGACCAAAATCAGAAGCTGGTAATTCAAATGTAGAGAAGTTGCTGTCTCAGATGCACGATCTATCTTTTATGTTGAAAGATGAACTTTCAGTACCTGATAAACCAGTGGATTCCTGAAGTTCATAGCAGCAATTTGTTATCTGCTACCTATCTGCCAAGACAGACTGATCGTGGAGCTGTAGCGTTTCCCTTGAGGAACCAGCCACGTGAAATATCTCACGTGGTCAATTTATGTGGCGAACAATCCTGTTTTCCATTGGAATGTGTGCCCTTTATATCAGTGCATTGATCGGTGGAGGATTTGAGCAATTCTCTGTTCATTTCTCCAATTAGTTAGAAGAGAAGTGCAGACCCTGAGCCCCAGTTCTTATATTTTCTTTCTTTCTGTTACTGCTGAGTTGAGATTCGAGCCATGTTTTTTGTTCTGTACCTGCATGTATATGTAACATTTTCGGGCCTGTATATGTTGTATCGGAAGATTGAGACGATATGTCCAGCCTGTTCTGTTTTTATTTTTCTTCTTGAAAACATCCTGCTCTTTTTTTTTGGAGGTTACAAGAATACTACTCGTGCAAATCTTACTCTGCTGATGGTAGCCTTGAAACATCATACCTTAGAGCATCATATTGCAATTGCACCTTCCATGAATTGCAGGACAATCGACCATGTTTTGGGACCAAAAGAAGAAGGCGCATAAACAAAGGGAAGCAGACAATAGAGTCGCTGACTTGTGCCAGCTGAAAGTACTATGTAATGCCATCTTTAAGTTAGCTACTACATACAGTTCACGAACATGAAATTTAATGTTGGCTAAGATTTATGTGGCAATCCGGTCTAATTTGGCCTACATGAGTTCTGCCGTACATTATATATTTAAACAAAAAGTAGGGTTGCATATCAGCAACCGTAGGAGATAGATCAGGAATATATGAACCAGGCAACCGCAAAATTTTACTCTTTTTTTAATGCAAAAGTTAAAGAGCTTGGTGATCAACTCCTAAATATCAATCTTATGCAAACACGTATGTGTGGGAGCTTTCAGCACCGGGTACGCTCTATGCAGACCCGTATGTATATCTGGCGTAGGAGTCCATATGAGACATTGTCGTACATGGTCAACTATTATTATTACTTCACGGCACGATAATCTGCTTACATGTGATGTGTGAGGGACTTTTCCTGTTCTCATACATATGACGAAATACCTGCATGCAAGTAGCAAAAGACATACATAATAAAATCTTTTTCGATTTGCTCTACCTAAAAAATGGCGGAATTTTTAAACGTGAGGATTTTGGTTCCCCAGCGTGGCGGAATTGCCACAATTGGATTTCGAGACGTGTGTCGGTTGACAACTTTCTGGAAAGATTTTCCCTGCATATGGGATCATATATACACTGATCTTCAGGACCCAAGTATCTCAAACAAAAAAATTATCACTTCACACCACGATAATATAATAATCTGCTTACATGTGATGTGTGAGGGATTCTTTTTCTATTCTCATACATATGACAGAAATACATACATGCAAGTTGGAAAACATTTCCGAGTGAAAGAAACTCGTGATGAAATCTTTTTGGATTTGCTCTATCTAATTTTTAAAATCCATTGTTCTCCAATGATTTTTCCTGCATATTGGAGGATATACACTGATCTTCAAGATCCATATATCGCAAAAAGAAAATTATTACTGTACTCCGCACCATGATAATAGAATAATCTGCTTACATGTGATGTGTGAGGGATTTTTTTTCTATTCTCATACATAAGACCAAATACGTACATGTAAGTTTGAAAACATTTCTGAGTGAACGAAACACATGATGAAATATTTTTGGATGTGCTCTATCTACAATTAATATTCGTTGTTCTCCAAAGATTTTCCCTGCATATTGCAGCATATATACACCCAAAATCCTTGGAGAACAACGAATATTAACTTTAGATAGAGCAAATCCAAAAAGATTTTCACGTGTTTCTTTCACCCAGAAATGTTTTCATACTTGCATGGAAAATATTTCTGAGTGAAAAACACACGTAATGAAATCTTTTTAGATTTGGTATGTCTGAAAATTAACATTATTATTCTCCAAAGATTTTCCATGCAAATTGGAGCACATATATGCACCGATCTTCAAAATCCAAAAATATTTGTACAGCAATTATGACCGTCCAAAGAATTCTCTCCTATAAAATGTGTGCTGCTCTCTCTCTTCTCCTCGTACCCCAAGCGGCAGAAAGAATGGCTCGTAAAGGGAGGGAGAGGGTGAGGGCGAGGCTGAAGATCCGGTGGATCATGGACAACACGAAGCGCAAGGTGGCGCTTCAGAGGCGCCTGCCCAATCTGCAGAAGCAGGTCCGCGAGCTCGCCGTCCTCTGCGACGTCCCCGCGTGCCTTGTGGTGTACTGCCCCGGCGAGGCCCGGCCGGTGGTCTGGCCATCGCCGGAGGCGGCCTCCGAGGTCGTGCGTCAGTATAGAGGCCTTCCGGACTCGGAGAAGTTCAAAAGCCAGCTGGACGGCATAGACTTACTCGAGCAAAGGAACGACAAGGTGAGAGCAAAACTTGCCAAAGTCCAGCAGCAGTGCCACGACAAGGAGACCGAGCTTGTCCTCCTTGACTTCCTCGCCGGCCGCCGCAAAAGCTTCGACGACCTGCCTGCTGACTTAGTCGCCTCAGTCGAATCGAGGGTGCAGAATAAGCTCCAGGCCATCAAGCTGCGCCTCCAAGAGCTCCGTTCGGGTGCTACATCAACACTGAGTCCACAACCTCCTCCTACGTCCGGTGGTACATCCCCCGATAGCGTCAACTCCTCTTCCACCTCGAAATGATGGTCCTCTTCCATGACTTTGGACAGTGTAAGCCTTTTTTTTTTGACACGATGGATGCTTTCTGCGCTCCTGACAAGGCAGTGCCCTTCAAGATGACTATTTTATTTTTCTTGATTAAACATTGTTGACATTGTTGTTGTGGTCGTATTTTAGATTATTCGGTCAGTTGCTTTGAGCCTTTTAGCCAGTCATCTACTCATCTTCCTCGCTTGCTCTACATGAATAGTAAGAAGATTTCAATTCTTTTTTTAGAGCATCTCCACTCGCCGCCCCCACTTATAAGGCGTCCGGTGCATGGCTTTATGGTGGGCGTAGGTGTAAGTTCATTCTATCGGGGGGCACCGGCTTCCAGCCGCAGCCCCAAAACGCGGCCCCTAAATAAATTAGACAAATTTAAACATATCACAAATCAGATTGCCAATCATATTGTTTTGGCGCCTACAAACCGATCACATAGTCTCGACGATCACGTCGTCGCAAATCGATGCAAATCAATGTCTAGCGAACCAGAAAAAAGGCTCTCACAGGCCGACATTACATGGCCGCGGAAATCAAAGGGAGAGATCATCCACCGGGGTAGAAGGCACCTCTTTCGGGGTTGCCTATGGTGGACTAGGGATCGCTTGGGAAGTCGCGGTCGCCGGCGGGGTCTCTGTCGCTGATAGAGACGAAGTCACCAGTGGTGTAGTGTGGTGGGCTGGGTCGCCGGTGGAGCTCTCCTCTCGGACAGGATCATGGCGCGATCTTTGGTGCACCACGTCCTAACATCGTCGTTCATGCCGCTTATGTCGACCAATAACATTTCCAGGTCCTCCTTCCTCTTCTTCGCCGCCACGCCGACCTTATCATGTCGAGCTTGATGTACTGCCTCTCAATGAACAACGCCCACACCTTGCCGCCGCGACCACCTCCATCTGTGTGGCCTGCTTTGCCCGCTTGGCACCATGCGTGGTGGCGTCATCCATGCACACCTTGATGGACGAGTGCAGCTTATCGATGGTCGGTTCCATGTCCATCAGTGCCTTGGCCTTCTTGTTCCAAGGGGCCGGCCATCAGAGGCCGGTGATGGCGTCGCGATGGGGTCATACATGGCGTTGGCCTTGGAGAGAGCAGTCCGTGTCTCCATCCACCTGTCGAATTGTGGTGACCCTGCATAACACTGCATGTTGTAGTATGCCAGTCGTTGATATAACATTCACGAAGTACCAATCCGCAAATATTACATCCCTCAGAGTAGTACAACAGAACATAGCAGGTCCATAACTCATTCATTTATTATTACAAGCATAATGTACATATCATCTCGGAGCTCCTCTTGGATCCTAAGAGGTATACTCCTGGGTTCGAGGTGAACCCAACTCAACTTACAATATAGAAGACTTGTCGCCTGGCATGGGGTGCCGTGGAGATTCCGTCGCCACCGACGCTCCAGATGCTGTGGCGTCGCCGAGCCCAGCCGTGGTGGTGCTAGTGCTGCGGCGCTGCCGTGGCCTGGCTTGGCCTGGCGCCGCCGTGCCCCGGCGTGTGCCGCCGTGGCCGCCATGGCCGTGCCCTTCGCTTCGCTTCACCTGTGAGTATCCATCGCCTCCTTCTCTCCCTCTCTGCTCTGCTCACTTCTCTCCTCCTCCTCTTCGTCTTGCTCAGCCACTGGCCTGCATCTCCATGTTGAGATGCTTGCCGTGACGATGCGCTGCTGCTGTGCCTTGCTAGCCTGCTCATGTGCTGCTGTGCTTGCGTTGCTAGGCTGCTGTGCTGCTGCTGTTAATCTGCTGGCCTAGCTGCTGCCATGGTTACTACTGCTGTGCTACCCTGCCATGCTATACACGATTCTGTGCAAGATTCCTAGGCTATGTGCTTGCTTATGTTTTCAATTCTTGCTTAATTCTATCTTTGTGATCTTGTCCTTGATGCTATTACTGCTAGATCATCAAGTGTATTCAATTATTTGCCCTGGCTTGATTACTGTGTGTATTCCTTGCAAATTTGCAAGTGCCAGTGCTCTGATGAGCTAGATCTTGTGCTTAATTTCGTGAGCATGCTCAATTGAGCATTGTTGTTGGCTTATCAGCACTATCCAGTGATGAATGTTGTGTGCTTTACTTGTGTATCTTGATCCAGTGGTTCATCATGCCTTTGATGTGCTTCTGGATACAATCATAAAGTCATTAATTCTGTATCTGTTTATTCAGTTATGGCTTGGGTGTAATTCTTCAGTAGCTGGCTATTTTCTGATGCTATACTTGATTATATCAACCTGTAACAAGTGCTAGCAAGCTCTGGTGATCATATGATCACCAGTTGCTTGGTGATTAGCTGTTGAGCTTGTGTCTGTGCATATTTGGTGCTTACCCTGTGCTGTGTGTGCATCACACAGGCTTGGCCTGTGTGTAATGGTGCTTGCTCAAGCATCAGTTGATGCTTGCAATGATCCATTGAATCATCTGCAAGGCTCTGGTGCATCAATTTCTTGTGTAATTCATTTATCTGTTTATCTTGCTTTAATAAATGGATGAATGATGTGAACTGTGATTCAGTGATGATAATTTCAATGAATTTGCTAGGGCTAGCTGGATGCCAACCACTGGTTGGGTACCCTAGCCCACTACTGAACCCTACTGGGTGATGATGTGGTGGTTTCAAGTGTTGGCTGTGGGTTGAGGTGGCCCGAACAGCCTTGTGATGCTGTCATGGGTAGCTCCCCCTCTCTGTGGCTTGCTGTGGCTTTGTGAATGTCTTCTGGTTAATCTCTTTTTGGATTACCAATGGTCTTTGATGTTGACAAACATGAATAGACATCATATGGTCTATCTGTCTGATGGTGTAGTTAAACTGTTAGGTGCTTGGTGACTTTGGATGGCCAACTAGGATCAAATCCATGATGCATTTCTCTGGTTGTGTCACTATGTTGACACAACCATTGTTCCCTTGGTTGTTTCCCTTCTAGCCTTTGTTTTATTTGCTAGCACCAAATGGTTTTGCAACCAAGTGATGATACAACCAGGGTTTCCTACCCTTTTTGCTTCTGTGATGCATGTGTATGCTTGTTGATGAGCAAAGCATGTGTTTGCTCAGGTTCTTTTGTGTATACCTCACTCTAGCTCCTAGATAAGTTGCTGATGTAGAGGATTTGCTTCTGGTTGGTTTATAAGGCTTGCCCTGCTCCTCCTGCTGGCTTGTGATGCTGTTCCTGGCGACTTGCTCAACAGCACAGTTCCTGTTGGAACTGTTCTGGATGGTTTGATGATTTTTGGTTGGAAAGAAGAGCTTTGGTGTTCTTCCTGTTCTAAGGCTCTGGCTGTGCTTACCCTTGGAGATCCTGTCGATGGATTTCTAGGGTTTGGCTGTGAAAAGTTTATATACTGCCTCCCCTTGCTCCCCTGGTCGACGGCACTCCATTCCTGGGTACTTAACCCCTGGTTGTGTGTGCTGTGAGGCATGCAGCACACCCTGTGAGCTGCCTGTGTGCTTCACAGGTTGGGACTTGGTCCTTTGGCTTGGCCTCCCCGGCAGTGTTGAGATTATCCTCTCAATTTGATCATTTTTTGCACTAACCTGCCACTTGGCCTCAAGTTTGTTCATTGTTGATGTTTTGCTTGCAGGGATCAAATGGATGATCAAATTGAGATTAAACAAGTGTTGACCAAGAATTCTTGAAGAATTTAGCTAGTATTTTAGAATAGTTCATTTCATTGTAATTTTCTTTCTTTTTCTATTTTGTCAATTCTTGTAATGAGTTGTAATTTCTTTAATTTCAAATCTGAATATTGTAAAGACAGTGTATCTTGTGTTATTATCAATAAAGCTCCAATTTTCTCTAATGAGCTTTACTTTATATTTGTATTGTTTATATTGTTTATTATTTATAATTTGCTTAATGAATTACCTCACATTTGAATTATGAGATATTCATTTGATGTTTGAATTTGAAATTCAAATGCAACTTAGGTTAGAATTCAATCATGCAACTTAAGTTGTAATGCACTTTACTCTCCCCTCTTCTCAAAACCCTAACTTAGTTGAGAAGAGAAGTAAGTTTGTCGCACTCTCGAAACCCTAACCCTGTAAGGTGTCGAGAGAGAAACTTGTCCCCCTTCGATGCAGTTTTGTTTTAAAAGCGCGAAATTTCCCCAGAATTTACGATGCAGTGCACATCCCTTTCTAAAATCTACCCCTCGATTGTCTCTAAACCTGGGACATTACAACCTTCCCCCCTTAAAGAAAACTTCGTCCCGAAGTTGTGGTTGTAATACCTGAAGAGTTCGGGGTATGTTTTCCTCAGATCTTCTTCCTTTTCCCAGGTGGCTTCCCTCTCGGGGTGATGCTTCCATTGTACCTTGCAGTACTTAATGGCTCGATTCCTGAGTTGCTTCCAGTTCTCCTCGAGAATCTTAGCTGGTTTCTCGATGTAAGTCAGATCTGGTTGTAACTCGATCTCATCATGTGATACTGGCTCATCTGGGGTCTTTAAACATTTCCTGAGTTGCGACACATGAAACACATTGTGTACTTGAGCTAACCTTCCCGGTAGATCCAATTCAAAGGCTAACCCTCGGTTTTGACTCAGAATCTTGAAAGGTCCGATGTATCTAGGGCTCAACTTCCCTTTTACTCCAAATCTCTGAAGACCTTTCATTGGGCTTACCTTAAGGTACACCATGTCTCCAACTTGTGGCTCCCATGTCCTTCTCTTTTGGTCCGCATAGCTCTTCTGTCGACTTTGAGCTATTTTCAGCCTATCTCTTATAATGTCAATGATTTGTTGCTTTTCCTTGACATAATCTGGATTGAACTCCTTGCTTGATCCTGCCTCATACCAACATATTGGTGATCTACACTTCCTTCCATATAGAGCTTCAAATAGTGCCATCTTGATGCTGCTTTGATAGCTATTATTGTATGAAAACTCTGCTAGTGGCAAGTGCTCCTCCCATGATCCTCCGAAGTCTAGGTCACAAGCCCTAAGCATATCTTCCAATATCTGGTTTGTTCTCTCTGTTTGTCCACCTGTCTGAGGATGATAGGCGGTACTGTAGTCTAACTTGGATCCTAAAGCTTCATGTAGTTGCTTCTAAAATGCTGATGTGAACATGGATCCTCGATCTGACACGATCTTCTTAGGCACTCCATGTTTACTCACGATCTCTTTGATGTAAAGATCGATGAGTTTCTCTCCTTTATCCTGCTGATTTACTGCTAAGAAGTGTGTGCTTTTTGTCAACCGGTCCACGATTACCCATATCATGTCCTTCTTTTTATTAGTCATGGGTAGTCCGGTGATGAAATCCATTCCTATTTCCTCCCATTTCCATTCTGGAATTGGTAAAGGTTGTAACTTTCCTGCCGGACTTTGATGTTCAGCTTTCACTCTTTGGCAGGTATGGCATTCCGCCACGTATTGTGCTATCTCTCTCTTCATATTATTCCACCAGAATAACTCCTTGAGATCCATGTACATCTTTGTACTTCCTGGATGTATAGAATATGGTGTTTGATGTGCTTCCCGGAGTATAACTTCCTTGATCTCATCAATATCCGGAACGCAAATCCTCTTCTGGAACCATAATGATCCCGACTCTCCTCGGTGAAATTCTGATGGTCTTCCCTCATCAATCCTTCTCATCTCCTCCACGATGAATGGATCGTCCAATTGACCCATAATTATCTCATTCTTCTGGTTAACATTTAGTTCATCGGCTACTTGTAGAGCCGATAGTCCTTCATGAGCTTCTTTCTCCCAAAGTTGTATCTGGGCTTGGCTTATTTCCTTCTTTAACTCTGGTGATAACTCTTGTTCCACTCCTCTAGTACTCTTCCTACTCAAGGCATCTGCTACAACATTAGCCTTTCCTGGAGTATAATTAATGGTCAAATCATAATCCTTGATTAGTTCAAGCCATCTTTTCTGCCTCATATTGAGTTCCTTCTGAGTGAAGAAGTACTTGAGACTCTTATGATCCGTATAGAGCTCACACTTGGCTCCATAGAGAAAATGTCTCCAAGTTTTTAGTGCAAATACAACTGCTGCTAACTCTAAATCATGTGTTGGATAGTTCACTTCATGAGGTCTGAGTTGCCTCGATCCATAAGATATTACTTTCCGATCTTGCATGAGTACGCAGCCCAATCCATGTTTGGATGCGTCACAGTACACGGTGTAATCCTTGCCAACTTCCGGGACTGCTAACACTGGTGCTGTGGTGAGTTTCTCTTTCCGAGTTTGAAAACTCTTTTCACACTCATTAGACCACACGAATGGTGTGTTTTTCCTTAACAGCTTAGTCATTGGTCCTGCTATCTTGGAGAATCCTTCAATGAACCTCCGATAGTATCCTGCCATTCCTAAGAATCCTCGGATTTCTTTGACAGTCTTTGGTGCTTCCCAATCTAAAACTGCTGCTACCTTGCTCGGGTTAACAGCTATTCCATCCTTGCTAATAACATGACCAAGAAATTCTACTTGATCTAGCCAAAATTCACACTTGCTAAATTTGGCATAGAGTTGGTGTTCTCTTAGTGTTTGCAACACTATCCTCAGATGTTCAGCATGTTCAGCTTTATCTTTGGAATAAATCAAGATATCATCGATGAATACGATGACAAACTTGTCTAGACATGGCATGAAGATCTTATTCATAAGATTGATGGGGCATTGGTTAATCCAAAAGGTACTACTAGGTATTCATGATGTCCGTACCTTGAGACAAAGGCTGTTTTCGGAACGTCCTCCTTCTTGATCTTTATCTGATGATAACCGGATCTTAGATCAATTTTGGAAAAGACTCCTGCGCCTCTAACTTGATCAAATAGATCTTGTATTCTAGGAAGTGGGTACTTGTTCTTGATAGTAACATTATTCAGATTCTTGTAGTCTCCGCACATCCTTCTGCCTCCATCTCTTTTATCCACGAAGATAACAGGTGATCCCCATGGTGAGATACTCTCCTGTATGAATCCTTTTTGTTCCAAGTCATCCAGTTGCTCCTTGAGTTCTTTTAACTCCTTAGGCCCCATCTTGTATGGTGCTTTAGCGATAGGAGTTGTTCCTGGAATTAGGTCGATAGTAAACTCTATCTCCTTATCTGGTGGCATTCCAGGTAATTCCTTAGGAAAAACATCCTGGATTTCATTTACTACAGGTATATCCTCCAACTTCACTTCCTTCATGCTATTCAACTGTAGCTCTACTTCAATCTGTGTATGCTTATCTCCTTGGTAGATCATTCTACTTCCATCGGGGCTTTTCAAAGACACGGTCTTGTTCACATAGTCTATTAATGCTCCATTAGCCTCTAACCATTTTATACCAAGAATGACATCAATGTCCTTCATCGGTAAAATGAACAGGTCTGCGTCAAACGCACATCTATTAATCATAATGACTTGTCCTTGTTTGGTATGGGTTACTACTATCATTCCCCCCGCGGAAAGTATGGTTATGGGTGTATCTAACTTAGTGCAACTAATCCCATGTTTGATGATGAATTGTTGAGAAATGAATGATGTAGTTGCACCAGTATCAAAAAGTACTTTACCAGGATGAGTAAGTATCTGGAGCGTACCTATCACTGCCTGATCGGAGTTCACCACCTCCTCCAAGCTGGTGCAGTTTAACTTGCCGAAGGGCTTCTTGTTCTTCCAATTGCCTCCTGTATTTCCCCCTCGGTTTCCTCCTCCTTGCTTATTCTTAGGGCAATCCCGAAGCATGTGCCCCTCCTCACGACAACCAAAGCATATTATCCTTGGCTTCCTGCTCTGGTTGTTGTTGTTATTGTTGTAGTTGTTGTTGTACCTTGGTTTGAAACTCAAGCCAGTATTAGGCTTGTTGCTGACATATCTCTTAGGCTCAAATTTAGCCTTCTTTCTCTTCTCCTCCTGCAGCTGCTTAAAATCATCTTCAAGAGTGATGGGTGCATCCACCAAATCCTAGAACTCTGTCGCTCTCATCATTCTGAGATGCACTTTGAACTGGGGACTTAACCCCCGCAAGAACCTCTTCTTCTTTTTGTCCTCGGTGTTGACCTCCTCAACTGCATACCGAGACAACTTCGAAAACTCCCTGACATAAGTCAGGATGGCCTTATCTTTCTGCTCGAGACTTTCAAATTCTCGACGCTTCAGTTCCACTATACTTTCAGGGACATTGGATTCCCTGAACTTCCACTTGAACTCCTCCCATGTGAATACCTTCTCAGCCGGATAAACGGCTACTATATTATCCCACCATGATGCGGTGGGTCCACACAACAAGTGTGTTGCATACCTGACCTTCTCCAGGTCGTTGCATCCAACAGTATTGAGCTTTCGCTCCGTGTCCATCAGCCAATCCTCCGCGTCCATTGGTTCGGGCGCGTATGCGAAGGATATAGGCTTAGTATTCTGGAAGTCTGACAAGGTGACTCCCTGGTTCTCGGGCCTCTCCACCCTGTTCTGCTGAAGCAACTCCTGAAAGAACTTGTTCTGCTGCTCCATCGTCATACGTTGTCTTTCCTCCAACATTTGCATGTATTGGAGGAAATTCTGCTGCGTCATGGGTGGTGGTGGTAACTAGTTTCTGGCTGCTTCATCAGCCTCTTCCTTCTGCTTGGCTTCGTGCTTGATGCGCTGCGCTTCACTCTCCTCACCCGTCAATCCCGACATATCCCCCTAGTTCTGAAACACAAAGTGGTACTCATAGTTACTCCATGCGCAAGTTTTCTGAGCTCAACTTTGTGCACAGAACTAGTCACGCAATGGAAATCAAAAAGCAAATCCAAATCATACAAAACATATACCATGTATATACATACTTAAGTGGTTTTATTACAATACTCAGTGACGTTGTGAGTATGCAAACTCACTTATTGAAGTATATGTACAAATTTCTACAAATATTACATACTACAATACATGTGGTACTACTGTATTGTAGTCTCGCCTCCCATGGTGGTCTCTAGTCGTGCTTCACTCCCAATACATCCCAGGCTTCCATCCGGTCGAACGTGTAGTCCTCCTGACAAAACCTGGAACATAGGGTCTTCCCGTCGGCTCGTAGTCAGAATCAGAGGATGATCCTAGGGAGAAATCTGTGTTCATGAACTGGTCATTCAGTGCATCATAATCCACCCATCGGGTGTACTCCCCTGTGACTCCACCATAGGTATTTCCATCATTCGTATCCGACTCAATCTGTATCGGATACCCTCCATCGTCTTCCCCATTATACTGATAACTCTGGTTCTGGGTTGTGGCGTCCTCATTCATCTCAGGATTATATCTAACTGAATCACTATGGGTTCCAGTATCTGATCCCCAACGCCAACCTGTGGAGTTTTCGATAGGAGTCACGGAACGCTGATTGTTTCCGGATTCCTCTCCACCCTCATATCCTCCATGGGAATTACTAGGAAAGTACCTAGGGGTAATGGGTGTGGTTTGTTGTTCGGGATGGTCAATACTAATGTAATCACCAGCTGAATAAACTGGTGTGTGAACCTCATTCTCCATTGGTTCCTTCCCCTTAGTCTCCTCCTTGGGCTCAGTGAACTCTTCCAGCATTGTATCAATCGCTCCCGACAAATGTCGGTTCAACTGAACGAACAATGCCAGTAGGTTGCGGCTGTTATCCATGTACTTAGCGGCTTCTGCTGGTTTGCGTTTTGCAAGCTTGAAGTGGTTAAGCATAGGATCATCTTCCTCCTCCATATGAGGAATATGAGCAAATTCGGAACCAATAAGCTCTTTCGTCTTATGCTCCCGAATATCAGTGATGGCTCTCATTATGGCAATGTGGTAGGCTGTATTGATAGTTTTAGCCTCACCTGCTGGCATCACTACGCTCATTCCTAGGGATTCTGGAAGTCTTAGTCCTACCCTACACTTCGCCAATACTGGACCGTCGTAGTACCAGTATTTCATTACTTGGATTTGGGGATCGCACCCAAATTCAAGTAACATGGCACGAAGAATGTCTGCGAGTCCTCCGTCGTATTCACTCAAGTTTGACGGCTTCACTTTCACGTTACGTCCCGGGCGTGAACTTGCCATAGTTGGCTGTAGAATAGAAAGAATATAATATTAGTAATAATGCATCATAATAGAGATAATAAAGAATTATCGCACTAAAACATATGATTGTTTTATTCTCAAGTGAATATACACCATATTTTTAGAGAATCCTTTACTAATCCTATTTGACTCCTAACGTTTCGTCCCATTTACTAGGTTCCAACCTAAGGTCAAAGCTTTTGCTCTGATACCAATTGTGGTGACCCTGCATACCACTGCATGTTGTAGTATGCCATTCGTTGATATAACATTCACGAAGTACCAATCCGCAAATATTACATCCCTCAGAGTAGTACAACAGAACATAGCAGGTCCATAACTCATTCATTTATTATTACAGGCATAATGTACATATCATCTCGGAGCTTCTCTTGGGTCCTAAGAGGTATACTGCTGGGTTCGAGGTGAACCCAACTCAACTTACAATATAGAAGTCTTACTAAGTTATAAATTTATTCCCTCGAGCAGTTAAATACTAAGAGTTCGCACTGCTCGGATACTAATACTACTTGGTAGGTCTACACGTGCTCTCCTCCGGAACCCTCCCCGGTTCCGTAGACTATGAGGTAGTCTACACCTTCGACACCTCCAGAGAGGTCTGGTTCTTCATAGCCGATGATGTCGGCTCCTTCAGGTTGTCGTTGTCCTCCTCCAGATGGTTCAGACAATCTAAGCAGGGGATTTAAGAGTGGTATGAGTACGAGCGTACTCAACAAGTTCATTATAGAAAAGAGGTGTTTAATGCACTAGGTACTATATTGGACCAAAAAGTCTAATACCAATGCAAGTTTTGATAAACATTTCTTCAAGAGGTTGCTTTTATTTCAAAGAACTATGTCCGTCAGCCTTCACCGGTTTACTAGAACTTCATGGAGTTCCTTTCCGGCAGCGTTCGTAGTTCCAAATCTCGGAACAGGGAGTGACAGGTCACGATTCGTTACACTCTGCAGAGGTGTGTTGCTTTACCCATAAGAGATCTTAACCTTGGTGCCAACCGGGCAGCTTTCCCGTCCACACTTCCTTCGGTGTGAGGCCCGGTATAAGGTCATAGCCAATCATATTCCTCCGCTGCCTCATACACCCACCCTTTGCTGCATCCCCGACCCTGGGTCCTCGTCGGTCCTCTTACACCAATTAAGGATGGACCCCGACCACGACGACAGTCTGGGATCGAACCAAACTCCTTCGCCGGTAGATGCAACCCCTCATAGACCGCAATACCGTGGGGAACTTTTGGCTTCCCCAGCCTACCGCTTGCTCTTTGGGCGACAAGTGTGCTACGGACAAAGCCGTGGGGAACTTTTGGCTTCCCCAGCCTACCGCTTGCCCCCGACAGATGACAAGTGTCTACGGTAAAGCGCGTCCGTTGATGTACAAGAGGTGGAAATACGAGTGACTATTTCGTCCCACTCCAGATCTTATGGTTAACACGGTTATTACGGCACAAGAATCACTGGACGACATTTGTTGTTTAATCCAAGATGGATATAAACCCTTGCAATGGAACCTCCACCATATCAACACAATCCATGGTTCCATTGCCAACCACATAGTCATATTCATAGTTATGAAAGTAGTGGTTTTGCTTTTGATGCAATAGTGATAAACATAGTACTTTGCAAGTAATTTGGTAAAAATACTCAAATGACATGAGCAAGTGATGAACTTGCCTGAACACTGCAAAGTGTTGCAGTTGGATGGTGTGGACTGACCCTTGTCCTCTGTTGCTGAAAAATAGCATCATTGTCCGATAAGGGCAATGGTTAAAGAAGCATTTATGCATGATTCCAGTTTTAGGGTTTGTTCCCCCCTTCTGATGTCTTATCATTTTGGGATTTCTATTTTCGTGCCCTCAGGTCCTTAGTTGTACTCAGTTTTCCCCAGCTCCTTAGTTTTTCCTCAGTTTTCCCCAAGCCCTTGTCTGAACCTCAGAAGGAGCTCGGACGGAAGGAATCCGTTAAGTTGACCGTTCCGTGCTGACGAGTGGGGTCGTGTCGTTTGTGGGGTCGCGTCGTGTGGGACCGCGTGGGATAGGACGAGGCCGTGTTTGTGTGGCCGTAGCGTGTGGAGCCGTGTGGGTCCGGGACGGGGGCACGAGTGGTTTCTGTCTCTTCCGCCCAGATTAGCAGTTTTCAATGTACCTTTTTCCTCTCTATCGCTCGATCTCATTCATATTTGATAGCCCAAATTGGTAGCAAATCTAGAGCAGCTTCTCCTTCTGTTTTTTAACGCCATTCATTTCTTTATGCCTTCGTTTTTACCCAATCAGGTAGGAAATCTAGGGCACAAATCCGGAGAAAAAATATAGGATAAGCCGCATACGGCAACCAACATAGCATAGATATATTCGGGACGGATCCAAAAGTAGTACCGATAGATCCAACATAAGCTACAATTTACATGAAATTAAGGTGCTCTACGGATAGTGCGGTCACATACGGAGAGTGCGGTAGGCACGTTCAACGCCTCCGGGTAGCGCGTGTGACTCGCTTGGAGGTTGCGCAGGTGAATCCCAAGTGCTTTGTGTTTGGCCATGTACGCATGCACGTTCACGGTCCTTCCAACTCTAGCGCCACATCCGCCAATGGATTCAGCATGGTTCACCGGGGAGTTGAAGTCGGTGGCGCGGAGCTTCTGTTGCGGAAGGGGCACTTGTAAATGCCTCGAGCAAAAGGGCCATCGTAATGGCCGGACCGCAGCCTCCCGAGGACGTGACGAGTCTTGGTGTGGAAGGACTCGTCGTCGGCTGTCGACGTCGCTCGCTCTGCACTCTGTCACGTAGCACCAAAGATCGTGCAAAAAACACGGAGTCAATTGCAACGATGATGGAACAGAGAGTGAACAAAAAATCATGCATGATAATATGGGCTCGAAAAAAAGAGGTAGCCTCAGTTACATTGGACACACTTATATCCAGGATTTGAGTCAGCAAACCAAAGATCATGCACAACAAATTTGTACACACCAATTGTTTACTGACCAAACACTGAATCAATTTATGCCCAAATATTCATCATCATCGGCACAAATCTTAAACAAAAGCAAATCACAAACACTAATAACGCAAGATCTAACACAAAAGGATCGAACTAGGAACGGACGAACGAGTAATAACGCAAGATCTAACAAAAAAGGATTGAACTAGGAACGGACGAACCGTAATAACGGTAGATCTAACACAAAATGATTGAAATGAGATAAGAACTAGGGAACAAAGGGTTACCTCCGGCTCGTTGTCGACGATGGTGGTGTCGTAGGGGTTCTCCGGCGCGTCGTCTTGCACTCGGTTCGTACGGGTCCCAATCGACGGGGACCGGACGGTGGCGGCGGCCGATGCGCCGGCTGCTACGTTGGAAGCAGCGACGGGGGCCCGGACGGGGCGGCGGCCGATGCGCCGGCTGCTACGTTGGAAGCAGCGACGGGGGCCTGGACGGGGGTGGCGGTCGATGCGCCGGCTGCTACGTTGGAAGCAGCGACGGGGGCCCGGACGGGGCGGCGGCCGATGCGCCGGCTGCTACGATGGAAGCGGCGACGGGGGCACGGACGGGGCGGCGGCTGATGTGCCGACAATGGGCATCTCATTCTTCTCCATCGCCGGCGGTTTTCTTCGGGGTTTTTCTTCGGTTGTGGAGAAGATGATGGGACGGGAGAGGCGGTTGCGGTGAGCCGGTGAACGTGCGTCGAGGGAGAGAAAGAGGGGCTCTATAAAGACGAAGGTGGCGTGTACCGCAACACGCGTCCGCTATGCACGGCAACACGCGTCCGCTATGCACGGCTGCGGCGTGCACCGCTACCCGAGTCTAACCCTGGGACGTTTGGTGTACTCAGTTATAACCTCATGCCTTATACAGAAATTTTATACGTACTCAGTTTTCCCCTCGAGGACTTAGACCGGCAAGTGCAATATACTCAGTTTTACCCTCAAGTAGCTGGTCAACAGAGAGTCAACAAATGAGATTAACATAGCTAATTGAGTCATTTCATGCGCAAAAAATCCAAAAAAATAAAAACATAGTGGCAACTACTCATGGAGTCTTCCTACGCAACCTGCCACCTAGAAAACCTTAACAAACATATATAAATCAAGTTTTACCACAAATTGCCACTTCTCGGAATCACTAGTGTAGCTATGAAGATGCATGGTTTTCCACCCAAACCCCTTTGCAAAACATCTTTCCCAAAACATAGTTTGTCTAAATGATGCCATAATTGTCACACTCATGTATATTTGAATTGCAAATAATTTGATGTAGCCCAATATGAATTATATTGTACAAAACACACATTTTTCATTTTGTAATTCTTTTGTTTGAATCCCTTAGTCTATTTACTATTTATGTGCCCTTGGATTCTTAGTACTACTCAGTTTTGCCCTCAAGTACTTGTCACAAATGCTCGAGAAGCCCAAACTTATCCTGATTGGTTGAGCCGTTGTCACACGGATCGACTCCACGAACCGTTGATCCACTGATCTAACGGGCAGTATACCCCTATCCGTCTCTTCGTGGCAACCTCTCTCTCTCTCTCTCTCTCTCTCTCTTCGTGGCCACCCATCTCTCTCTCTCTGTCGGTGGAGAATGCAATGACGAGTTTGCCACTTAATATATAGTATTGGTATAAACATGAGGCATACATATTTGCGGATTTCGGTGATTGCATTATTTGTCAGCCCTCTAACAATTATCAACTATCTTGAGCTGTCCTTTTCTTTTAGGGAATATAGTTTGGGATATAGTATTGGTATTTTGAAACGGCCTAAAAGTGGTATAATTTTGTTATAAACATGAGGCATACATTTTTGCGGATTTCGGCGATTGCATTATTTGTCACCCCTCTAACAATTATCAACTATCTTTAGCTGTCCTTTTCTTTTAGGGAATATAGTTTGGGATATGGTATTGGTATTTTGGAAAGGCCTAAAAGTGGTATAATTTTGGTATAAACATGAGGCATACATTTTTGCGGATTTCGGCGATTGCATTTTTTGTCACCCCTCTAACAATTATCAACTATCTTTAGCTGTCCTTTTCTTTTAGGGAATATAGTTTGGGATATGGTATTGGTATTTTGGAAAGGCCTAAAAGTGGTATAATTTTGGTATAAACATGAGGCATACATATTTGCGGATTTCGGGGATTGCATTATTTGTCACCCCTCTAACAATTATCAACTATCTTGAGCTGTCCTTTCTTTTAGGGAATATAGTTTGGGATATAGTATTGGTATTTTGAAACGGCCTAAAAGTGGTATAATTTTGTTATAAACATGAGGCATACATTTTTGCGAATTTTGGCGATTGCATTATTTGTCACCCCTCTAACAATTATCAACTATCTTTAGTTGTCCTTTTCTTTTAGGGAATATAGTTTGGTAATTTCGGTGAATGCACACACTAACTTTGAAAACAACTACAAGTACATGTAACTGAATAATGGATTTGTAACTAGGTATCCCTTGTAACAACTTCTAGCGCCCGGTGAGCAATGATAAGAATCCGATCGTAATTATACAACAAAAAAAACAACCAGCCATCGGATTAGCTTGCTTCTTCAACTCGATCAGCTGCCTTAACTCGCTTGTTCATTTTCTTCAGTTCTCCTCTCACTTCCACCGGTTCCGCATTGGGAGCATTAGGCATAATCGGAAGGTCCCTAATCGGAACGGCTCCTCTCTCCGCCGCATTCTCTACGACAAGTCCCCCCTCCCAAATTGCGCCCCCAATAGCGCCAATTGATTCCTGCAGCCGAAGCCTCCGAACGTACACATCGATCCACTCGAAATGCCTGCATTTCTTCAAGATCCGAAAACAACAACGTGAACCCTAAATCCCAAATTCGAGGGAATAACAAGAAAATCGAGAGAAAACGAGAGAAATTGGAGCGAGATCTAACCTTATCCCCCTCTCTATATGGCAAGCTCTCGCATGCAACGAACTCACGTCCACGGTTGCCGTTCTCGTCCGTCTTACGGATCGACCGCTTCGGAGGCTCTCGGCGTGGGCGGTCGGGGCATCTTGTCAAAGGCACGGGTCCATACTGCGGCCATGAAGAACGGGAGGTCGAAGAGAAACTAGACATCACCCGCGTGCCGGAGAAGGGCTGCCGGCGGCGGAGAAGAAGAACAATGGGGCGCGGAGAAAGAAAGGGGAAGCAATGGCACGGGCACGGGCGCGGGGCTAGCTCGGGCTCCCATTTTGCAACGGTCACACGGGTAGGCTGTGGGTCCGGCGCGCTCACGTGGACAAGTTGTGGGTCCCACGATGATCCGGATAAGTGGAGACGTGTCCACCTGCGGGGCACCAACAGCGGCCCCACTTGCCGGCACCAACCAACGTCAACTAAGCGGGATTCCTTCCGTCCGAGCTCTTTCTGCGGGTTATAGACAAGAAGTTGGGGAAAACTGAGGAAAAACTAAGGAGCTGGGGAAAACTGAGTACAACTAAGGACCCGAGGGCACGAAAATAGAAATCCCTATCATTTTATGTGAGAGGTTAATACTAAGAATATTTTAAGGATACTCTGTTTAGGGTAAGATACAACCTTGAAATGTTGTCAAGGTGTTTTTAGAGTCCAAAACATTAATGGACTTGTTTTCATTATTGAAAATATAAAATGTGATTAAATGGTTATTTCAATCATCATTTTTAGGACTTAATAATGTTTGTCTTCAAAAATTCCATTTCATATTTTATTATGATAGAGAATTTTATACTGAGTGATTTTCATATTTTAATTATTTTTTTAGAGCTATTAAACATTTACTATGAATTCTCAAATTTTCAGTATTTATGGAATTGTGAAATGTCACAATTGCCCCTGGGCCCACATGTCAGTGCGGCCCAGTGGTTAACCCTAACCCGAGCCACACTTGGGCTCGGTCGGACGCACCGTCCCCTTCCCTTCTCTTTCACGCTCGGGAACCCTAGCCCAAGCTCTCGAGACTCCCGTGTCGCCGCCGTCTCGCCGAATTATTCCGGCCGACTCCGGCCGTCGCCGCCGGCGAGGTATGGCGCATCTGAACCGCCGTTCAACGGTGCTTCAGATCCACCGCGGCGATTTGTGCTGCGCCGTCTGCTCGTCTCGCCCCTTCACCTCTGGTCGCCTGGCATGGGGTGCCGTGGCGATTCCGTCGCCGCCGACGCTCCAGATGCTGTGGCGTCGCCGAGCCCCGCCGTGGTGGTGCTGGTGCTGCGGCGCTGATGACCCACAAGTATAGGGGGTGTATCATAGTAATTTCGATAAATAAGAGTGTCGAACCCAACAAGGAGCAGAAGGTGTTGACAAGCAGTTTCGATGAAGGATTCACTGTAAATGCTCACGAGACAAGTATTCGGGGGTTTTGATGTAACGAGATGAATAAAGTACAAGTAAGTAAAATGCGAGAGAAATAATTGCAGCGAGTGGCCCAATCCTTTTTAGCACAAAGGACAAGCCGGTTTGTTTACTTATAATGACCAAACGTTCTTGAGGACACACGGGAATTTAGTCTAGTGCTTTCGCTTCATGTGGCTAAATAATCTTCATTGTTTTGATAAGTGTTATGTGGGTGAACCTATGCTAATGCACCGCCCTTCCTAGGACTAATACATACTTGTGATTATACCCCTTGCAAGCATCCGCAACTACAAGAAAGTAATTAAGATAAATCTAACCACAACCTTAAACTCTAAGATCCTGCAATCCCTCCCGCATTGATATACCAACGGGGATCAGGGTTTCGTCACTCCGGCAACCCCGCAATTGGCAAACGAGTACAAGATGTATTCCCCTAGGCCCATAAATGGTGAAGTATCGTGTAGTCGACGTTCACACGACACCACTAGAAGAATGACACCACAACTTAAATATCATAACATTGAATATTACTCAACCATAATTCACTACTAACATTTAGACTTCACCCATGTCCTCAAGAACTAAACGAACTACTCACGAGACATCATATGGAACATGATCAGAGGTGATATGATGATGAATAACAATCTGAACATAAACTTTGGTTCAACGGTTTCACTCAATAGCATCAATAACAAGTAGAAATCAACACCGGGAGAGTTTCCCCTATCAAACAAACAAGATCAAACCCAAATTGTTACAGCGGTGACGAGGTGCAGCGGTGGAGATGGCGGTGATGATGATGATGATGACGGTGGTGATGGAGATGATGTCCAGCTCGATGACGATGACGATGGCGTCGATTTCCCCCTCCGGGAGGGAATTTCCCCGGCGGATTCCTGCTCGCCGGAGAGCTCTTTTCTCTCTGGTGTTCTCCGCCCCGCATAGGCGGCTGTGACTCTTCGCGACGTACCCTCTGGAGCTTAGGTTTTCGGGACGAAGGCGTACGCGAAGAAAAGGAGGCGAGAGAGGGCTGTGGGCCCCCTCCTCACAGGGCGGCGCGGCCAGGCCTTGGGCCGCGCCGGCCTATGAGGTGGGCCCACCTCGGGTCCCCTCGGCTCCCCCTTCTGGCTCTCTTCGTCTTCTGAGAAAATAGGAATTTTCGTGTAATCCCCGTCAATTGCCGATCTTCCGAAATATTGCATCCTGACGGTGCTTTTTCCAGCAGAATCCTGGCTCCGGTGCGCGATCTCCAAATAATCATGAAACATGCAAAATAGATGAAATAACATAAGTATCATCTCTAAATATGAAATATATCAATGAATAATAGCAAATTATGATATAAAATAGTGATGCAAATTGGACGTATCAACTCCCCCCAAGCTTAGACTTCGCTTGTCCCCAAGCGAAGCCGAGACTCGGTAAACAAGACCACATGTTTATGGAGTGAAGAGTCGATAAATAAAATACGGACAAGAAGCATCATATTAATTCACACAAGGCATTCTAGTGAACAACTTCCTCATATAATTCAACTTGAAATAAGTATAAGGTAATCACAAATAAAGGTGCATAAGGAATCATAATTGGTGATGGCAAACTTTGTTCTTGGTCAGAGAACAGTTAACAGATTATACTTATCTATTGAGCAGCGCTCTCATGTTAAAGCTTATATAGCAGAACTTGCATACTCAATCATAATAATCTCCTCATAATCATTGATAATCTTCAAAGCTATATTCATCAGATAAAACTTGTACTAAACAAGGAAGAATAAAAGGCATGATTAAATATATCACAATATAGATGGTTGGATCACAACAACTCAAATGCTTGCTTAAAATGGAGGGAAATAGGTTTACGACTCAACATAAAGTAAAAAGACAGGCCCTTCGCAGAGGGAAGCAGGGATTAAATCATGTGCTAGAGCTTTTCAAGTTTTGAAATCATATAGAGAGCATAAAAGTAAAGTTTTGAGGGGTGTTTGTTGTTGTCAACGACTGGTAATGGGTACTCTAACCCCCTCGCCAGACAAACTCTCAAAGAGCGGCTCCCATTTTATCTTTATTTTTGGATGGCACTCCTTCCAACCTTTGCTTTCACAAACCATGGCTAACCGAATCCTCGGGTGCACTGCCAACAATCTCATACCATGAAGGAGTGCCTTTTTATTTAGTTTTATTATGATGACACTCCTCCCCACCTTTGCTTTCTCAAGCCATGGCTAACCGAATCCTTCGGGTGCCATCCAACAATCGCATACCATGGAGGAGTGTCTATTTTGGTTAATTAATTTGGGACTGGGAATCCCATTGCCGGCTCTTTTTTGCAAAGTTATTGGATAAGTGGATGAAGCCACTAGTCCATTGGTGAAAGTTGCCCAACAAGATTGAAAGATAAAACACCACATACTTCCTCATGAGCTATAGAACATTGACACAAATAAGGAGTAATAAAGTTTTGAATTGTTTAAAGGTAGCACATGAAGTATTTACTTGGAGTGGCAGGAAATACCACATAATAGGTAGTTATAGTGGACACACATGGCATGGGTTTTGGTTTAAAGGTTTGGATGCACGAGAAGCATTCCCTCTCAGTACAGGTCTTTGGCTAGCAAGGTTAAATAGCAAGCATAAGAGTTGAGGGAAACAAACAAATATACATGTGATAGAAACAATCATGCATCTTACTTGTAAGCACAAACAATCTTAACTTCAGAATACTAAGCTAAGAACTGATAAGAAAGATAATAACATCTTCTACATGTATTTCCTCTATTCTTCTTAAACTCAAAGTGTTGTTGCTATTGACCATTGCTAAGTTTGCCAAAACCAAATAGATTTACTCAATGCTCCCAAAGTGGTACCAATACTAAAATCAAGATAAATCATATACTAGAAATTGCAAACTAAAATAAGATGTGCAATATGTAAATGATAAGACTTCTCATTAATATTTCATAATGATAACTCACACCAAGGGATAGATAGACAACCAACTAAAGGAGAGATACTTCCACACTGCAACCCATCTTATATGATAACTTCCCTACTCATGATATGACACTACTTGATAGTAAAAAGTAAAAGGTAGTGATGATGTGATACCGCGGCACTCCCCAAGCTTGGAACAAACCAAGGGGATGCCAATACCGATGATGAATTACTCCTTTGGCGGTGGTGGTGATGAATTCCTCACAAGCTTCTCCACAAGCTCCTGAAGCTCATCAATCTTGTACATGAGGTTGCGGATCATCTCCGAATTGTGCTCGACGCGATTAGGAAGTATGTCCGATGGCGAGTCCCAATTCTTGGAGTTATTTCCCCACCCTTCAGCTTCAGGCTTCGTCCTTCCTGCAGTGTTAGAACGATCTATATCCCAATTGCTAGGCAATGCTGCCTTGGGAGTCCTTTCAATTTGATTATTGTAGATTAGATTGCGGAAGGGATGGTAAGTGCCTGAAGAAGATGTCTTTGGAGCTAGGTAATGACGTGGAACTCCTCCTCCGGTGCTAATCCGTGCGCTCTTTTTGGCGTTGAACGGGTTTGACACCACTCCGATGCTTGCAATGGTGGTGCGCGGGCGTACTTGCGGAACTTCTTCGACTTCCTCTTCATCCTCCTTCACTTCTTCCTTCAACTCGGGGTCTTGAATACCTTCCTCCGAAGGCTCCTTGTCCTTGTTGTGGGAGACCATGGTGCTTCTAGATCAAAGACAAGTCCTGGCAGAAACAGCTCGAAACAAAACACGTCAAGAAAACGATATACGGACCTCCAGGGGTCCGGGGGATTATATAGCAGTAATTTTTACGTCAGAAGGAAAGTACCAGATCGAACAAGAGTCAGAGGGGGACAACGAGGCAGTGTACTCATAGGGCGGCGCGGCCAGGCTGGGGCCCGCGCCGGCCTATGGGGGCACGCCCTCGTGCGTCTTCTCCACTCCGTTTCGATCTCGTAATTTTTCATATTTTCCAAAAACAGCAAAAAACATTGTTCAGAAAGTAAATCGCGAATTTTTATTACCTGTACTGTTACCTATTCAAAGTCGGGTTCTGGCGGACTGTCAATTTGACCTTTGATGAAAGCCTCCGGTGTTTCCACTCGAATAACATCAACATCTTCTGAAGAAGGGAAAGGACCCATGAAGTCAAATCCCCAACAATCGAATGGTTCAATAACAAGAGTATAATTCATAGGCATTTCATTGCGTCTGGAGATATTACCAACCCTTTGACATTCATCACAAGATAAAATAAACTTCCTTGCATCTTTGAAGAGAGTTGGCTAATAAAAACCTGATTGTAGAACCTTTTGTGCGGTTCTATCTCCAGCGTGATGTCCTCCATAAACACTACCATGACATTTACTCAATATCTCCTGTTGTTCATATTCAGGAACACATCTTCGCATAATACCATCTACTCCTTCTTTATATAGGTGTGGGTCATCCCAAAAATAATGCCTCAAGTCATAAAAGAATTTCCTCCTTTGTTGAGCTGAAAAGGTTGGAGGCAAGTACTTGGATACAATAAAGTTAGCATAATCAGCATACCAAGGGCTATCTCGCGAGTTCACCTTTATTACAGCCAATTGTTCATTTGGAAAACTATCATTAACAGGAACAGGATCATAAGTAATATTTTCCAATCTAGATAAATTATCAGCAACAGGATTATCAGCACCTTTCCTATCTATAATATGTAAATCAAATTCTTGCAAAAGAAGTACCCATCTAATAAGCCTTGGCTTAGCATCTTTCTTTGTCATAAGGTATCTAATTGCAGCATGATCGGTATGAATCGTGACTTTTGAATCAACAATATAGGATCTAAACTTGTCACAAGCAAAGACTACAGCTAATAATTCTTTTTCGGTTGTAGCATAATTTCTTTGAGCAGCATCAAGAGTCTTACTAGCATAATGAATAACATTCGAGTTTTTTATCTACTCGTTGTCCAAGAACAGCGCCTACGACAAAATCACTAGCATCACACATAATTTCAAATGGTAAGTTCCAATCGGGAGGTTCAACTATAGGGGCGAGTTGTTAAGGCTTTCTTTAGAGTTTCAAAAGCTTCCTTACAATCATCATCAAAAACAAAAGGTACATCTTTTTGAAGAAGATTAGTAAGAGGCTTTGAAATCTTGGAGAAATCTTTAATAAACCTCCTATAAAACACAGCATGACCAAGAACACTACGAATACCTTTAACATCCCTAGGATAGGGCATCTTCTCAATTGCTTCAACTTTAGCTCTATCAACTTCAATACCTCTCTCGGAAATTTTATGTCCCAATACAATTCCTTCATTAACCATAAAGTGACATTTCTCCCAATTAAGAACAAGGTTAGTTTCTTCACATCTCTGCAAAACTTTATCGAGGTTTCACAAACAATTATCAAAAGAATTCCCATAGACAGAAAAATCATCCATGAACACCTCTACAATACTCTCGCAAAAGCCATGAAAAATAGCGAGACATGCATCTTTGAAAAGTAGCGGGAGCATTACATAAACCAAAAGGCATACGCCTATAAGCATAAGTTCCATAGGGACAAGTGAAAGTGGTTTTCTCTTGATCTTTAGTTTTAACAACAATTTGTGAAAACCCGAATAACCATCAAGAAAGCAAAAATGAGTATTTTTAGACAACCTTTCTAGCATTTGATCAATAAATGGTAAAGGGTAATGATCTTTCTTAGTAACTTTATTAACTTTTCGAAAATCAATGCACATTCTATACCCTACAACTACGCTTTGAGGGATGAGCTCATCATTATCATTAGGCACAACCGTCATTCCTCCTTTCTTAGGAACGCAATGCACAGGACTAACCCATCTACTATCAGCAATAGGATATATAATACCAGCTTCAAGAAGTTTTAATACCTCATTCATTACCACCTCCTTCATCTTCGGAATTAGACGACGCTGATGTTCAACAACAGGCTTTGCATCATCTTCCATATTAATAGCATGTTGGCAAATAGAAGGAGAAATCCCCTTCAAATCATCAAGAGTGTAGCCAATAGCTCCTCGGTGTTTCTTCAATATTTCCAATAACCTTTCTTCCTCAATCTCTGAAAGCTTAGAACTAATAATAACAGGATATATTTTCTTATCATCAATATGAGCATACTTAAGATTATCAGGCAATGGTTTTAAATCGAAAACAGGATCTTCCTTTGGTGGTGGTGTTGTACCTAAATCTTCAACTGGCAAGTCATGTTTAAGGATAGGTTGACGAAGGAAAATTTCATCAAGCTCATTTCTTTCTTCTCTAAATACTTCACTCTCACTATTCTCCAAATGTTGCTGCAAAGGATTATTAGGAGCAAGAGCAATAGACGCACACTGTTCAACTCTTAAATCATTATTAGGCAAATCAACTTTATAAGGAGTTTTCGCAAATTTAGAGAAATTAAACTCATAAGATTCACCAGCAAATTTAGTAACAATCTTTTCCATCTTGCAATCTATAACAGCTCCACAAGTATTTAGGAATGGTCTACCAAAAATAATAGGACAATACTTACTAGCAGCAGAACCAAGTACCAAAAAATCAGCAGGATATTTAATCTTACCACATAAAACTTCCACATCTCGAACAATACCAATTGGAGAGATAGTTTCTCTATTGGCTAGCCGAGTAACCACATCAATATCTTCAAGTTCACAAGAACCAATTTCGTGCATAATCTCCGTGTAAAGCTCATAAGGAATAGCGCTAATACTTGCACCAATGTCACATAAACCATAATAACAATGATCACCAATTCTAACAGATAGCATAGGAATACTAGTTTTTCTAGACTTATTAGGATGCGAAACAATATTAGAAGCATCTTCACAGAAAATAATATGACCATCTTCTACATTTTCAGTCACAAGATCTTTAACTATTGCAACAACGGAGTTCAACCTTAATTTGTTCTTCAGGTTCTATAGGTTTCTTTTCACTTTTATTAACCGCACTAGATATAACAGAGTACTCCTTCATTTTAGCAGGGAAAGGAGTTTTTTCAATATAAGCTTCAGGAATAACATGATCAACAGTTTCAACTACAACACATTTAGTTATAGATGAATCAATTTTATCTTTATACGGTTCATGATACTTATCAAAGTTCTTCTTAGGCAATTCATAATGAGAAGCAAAAGCTTTATAAAGATTTGTAGCAACTTGAGAATCAAGACCGTAAGTAGCACTCATATTACGAAATTTATCAGTATCCATAAAAGCTTTAATGCATTTATAATCATAAATTATACCTGATTCTCTATCCTTGTCGTTCTCCCAACCTTCAGTATTTTCTTGGATCCGATTAAGAAGGTCCCTTTTAAACTCTTCCTTGTTGCGTGTAAATGATCCAGAACAAGAAGTATCCAGCAAGGTCTTGTCTTGAAAAGAAAGTCTTGCATAGAAATTATCAATAATAATATTAGCAGGAAGCTCTTGAATGGGGCATTTGAGCATTAAAGACTTCAATCTCCCCCAAGCTTGGGCAATACTTTCTCCATCATGAGGCCAGAAATTATATATGCGGTTACGATCTTTGTGAATTTCACTTGGAGGATAGAATTTGGAATAAAATAAAGGCACAATGTCCTCCCAATCAAGAGAATCACCATTCTTCAGACAATTTATACCAATGCGCCGCTTTACCGGACAGACGATATAGAGAATAGTTTCTTTCTAACTTCATTCATAGCAATACCTGCACATTTGAATAACCCGCATAATTCATGTAAAAACAGTAAATGATCACCAGGATGGACAGTTCCATCCCGTTCATAGCGGTTATCCATAACACGTTCAATAATTTTCATAGGTATTTTATATGGTATTACTTCCTCACCTGGCGCCTCATCCACTACCGTTGCAGTAGTAGTAGATTTCCCAAATAGAAATTGAAGAGAAGATCTCTCCATAATGACTTATAGCAGCAGGCAGAAATAAAATCAGCACAAACAATAAAGGTTTTCCTTACCAATTCCACTTACCAATAGCGCTTCACTCCCCGGCAACGGCGCCAGAAAATAGTCTTGATGACCCACAAGTATAGGGGGTGTATCGTAGTACTTTTGATAAATAAGAGTGTCGAACCCAACGAGGAGAGAAGGTGTTGACAAGCAGTTTCGATGAAGGATTCACTGTAAATGCTCACAGACAAGTATTCAGGGGGTTTTGATGTAACAGATGAATAAAGTACAAGTAAGTAAAATGCGAGAGAAATAATTGCAGCGAGTGGCCCAATCCTTTTTAGCACAAAGGACAAGCCGGTTTGTTTACTTATAATGACCAAACGTTCTTGAGGACACACGGGAATTTAGTCTAGTGCTTTCGCTTCATGTGGCTAAATAATCTTCATTGTTTTGATAAGTGTTATGTGGGTGAACCTATGCTAATGCACCGCCCTTCCTAGGACTAATACATACTTGTGATTATACCCCTTGCAAGCATCCGCAACTACAAGAAAGTAATTAAGATAAATCTAACCACAGACCTTAAACTCTAAGATCCCGCAATCCCTCCCGCATCGATATACCAACGGGGGCTCGGGTTTCGTCACTCCGGCAACCCCGCAATTGGCAAACGAGTACAAGATGTATTCCCCTAGGCCCATAAATGGTGAAGTATCGTGTAGTCGACGTTCACACGACACCACTAGAAGAATGACACCACAACTTAAATATCATAACATTGAATATTACTCAACCATAATTCACTACTAACATTTAGACTTCATGTAATATCCCAGGTAATGGGGTTACAAAAATAGAGGAAACAGATATGTGCATTGCATTCATGCATAGAAAATCTGGGGAATTTTCGCGCTTTTATTTAAAACACACAGAGATCAAGGTTTCGCTTGTGTTGATAGGAATTGACTAAGGTCATCGACATTAGTGCGATAAACTTTGACATGACCTTTGTTGATTTCTGAACTTGTGAGAAAGGCAAGTGAAACTTGACTCAAATATAAGTGAGAACTATGCAAACAATAATCGGAATTTGGGTTCCAAACAATCATCTATAATAAAATATAGAAGAAAAATTCAAATAAGTATTTGAATTCAAATTTGAATTCAGATTATAACTTTCCAATTATAATTCAAACAATGTTGAATCGGGAATAGGACAATAATAAGAAATTAAATAGAAACTTAAGAATAGGGAAAATTACATGTTTATTAATTGAATGCACATTTACAAAGTCATTTACAATATCCGAGTATTAATACAACTTACAAATATTACAAGAATAGAATACATAAAGGAAAACTAAGCTAATCCTATCTAAATATCTTCTATTCTTCTTTTGTCTTGTACCTGCAAAACAAACAAAGAAAAAATAAAAGTAGTAAAGCCAAGTGGCTATGTTAAAAATAAAGAGAGAAATGGAAGGGGTATATCTTTTCATGTGCCAAGCTGATCCACAAGGGGAGATGCATCTACCCAGCACTTGCGCCAGGCAAGCAGGTAGCACACTCACAACATTGCATGCTATAGGTGTCGGCTAAGCACACCTCCAGGACACCATATAAAAGGAAATTCCTTCCAGCACATAGTTGCTTAGCTCAACACAAACTCAAAACCACAACTCCTTCCC
>NC_061508.1:110176433-110225920 GCF_022539505.1 Lolium rigidum | reverse complement strand
GCCGCAGCAACAATGATGGCAGAAGTGCCGCCACGCGCACGGATACAGGTGCGCCAGTACCGGCGCACCAACAATAACAACGTGCGGTCAAGCGGCCAATTGGTTAACAGGTGGAGCCGGTATCAGCCAACAGCAGCGCGGTGGTGCCAGCGCCGCCATTACGCCACACCATACATTGTTGCCAGCCGTGGCGGCGCCAGTAATAACAGACCACCCCACACCACCTCGGTGTTATATTGAACACCACGCTTTTCCCACTCACCGCCCCGGAACAAGGAATAGAAGTATGATATTATGATCATATACAAATATAAATTATATATATATATATACATGTATATATACATATCACATATCCCAGTTATATATTTTCCCTCTTAAAACTTTTCTTTTATT
The DNA here is from genome assembly GCF_022539505.1 of Lolium rigidum. Classification (NCBI taxonomy): domain Eukaryota; kingdom Viridiplantae; phylum Streptophyta; class Magnoliopsida; order Poales; family Poaceae; genus Lolium; species Lolium rigidum. The sequence goes on along the minus strand of NC_061508.1, from coordinate 110,225,524 downwards.
TTTTTATGCCTCTTTATGATTTCAAAAACTTAAAAAGCTCTAGCACATGATTTAATCCCCGCTTCCCTCCGTCGAAGGGCCTATCTTTTACTTTATGTTGAGTCGCTTTACCTACTTCTTCTATCTTAGAAGCAAACACTTGTGTCAACTTTGTGTGCATCATTTCTTATGTGCTTGCTTATTGCACTCATCATATTACTTTTGTGTTGACAATTATCCATGAGATATACATGTTAAAAGTTGAAAGCAATTGACTGAAACTTAAATCTTACTTTGTGTTGCTTCAAAACCTTTTATTAAGAATCTATTGCTTTATGAGTTAACTCTTATGCAAGACTTTGATGCTTGTCTTGAAAGTACTATTCATGAAAAGTTTTTGCTATATGATTCAGTTGTTTAGTCATTATCTATTTGTTAGCAAACTATAGACCATTGTTTTTTGAGTCACTTCATTCATCTCATATGCTTTACAATAGTATTGATCAAGATTATGTTGGTAGCATGTCACTTCAGAAATTATTCTTGTTATCGTTTACCTACTCGAGGACGAGTAGAACTAAGCTTGAGGATGCTTGATACGTCTCCAACGTATCTATAATTTCTTATGTTCCATGCTAGTTTTATGCCAATAGCTACATATTTTATATGCACTTTATATCATATTATGGCATTTATTAGACTAACTCTATTAACAAGATGCCATGCAGTGTCAGCTTTGTTTATTATGTCCGTTTATTGTGCAAAAGGCCCAAAAACCAAAGTGCTCGAAAAATCTGAAAATTACAAATTTATTTCGCCGTAAGACCCACGGAGCCGAAGGGCCAGGCCAGAGAGGCCCACGGCCTCCTCCCCATCCACCGGCGCGACCAGGAGGAGGCTGCGCCGCCTATGGGGTGGGCCCTCGGCACCCCCGCGCCGCCCCTTTCGCCTATATCAAGCTCCTTACCCGAAAACCCTAGAAGGGATCGACGATTTCTTCGTAAGAGTTCCGTAGCTCCGCCGCCACCAAAAACCCTAATTCGGGGACAAGCTCTCGTTTTGGCACCCCGCCGGACGGGAATTGCCCCCGAGCCATCTCCATCGACTCCATCACCATCTTCATTGCTACGTTGCTATCTCCCATGATGAGGAGGGAGTAGTTCTCCCCGAGGCTGAGGGCTCTACCGGTAGCTATGTGGTTCATCTCTCTCTCCATGGTGTGATCTTTATGTGATCATGAGCTTTGTAATCTAGTTGAATATGTAGATGTTACTCTGTCTATTATGCACTCTAGAGGTTACTTTAATATGAACTCCGGAGTCACTCTCCACCGGGTGATGGTGACAAAGGTGCGCATCGTGTGTGATTCCTTTATGACGTTGTGGAGCTTGTTTACTCCGGCTTGAAGTGTGCTTTTGCAGCCCTACACAATGAATGGTGTTTGTTATCCAACAAGAGAGTGTTTGAGAGTAGCATTTATTTATTCAATTATGTGATCATTGCTGAGAGTGTCCACTAGTGAAAGTATGATCCCTAGGCCTTGTTTCTAAGCATTGAAACACCGTTTCCAACAAGTTCTTCTACATGTTCGCTTTGCCATTTTTATTTCAGATTGCAATTACTACTTATAATCATCCATATTACTTGTATTTCACTATCTCTTCGTCGAACTAGTGCACCTATACATCCGACAAGTGTATTAGGTGTGTTGGGGACACAAGAGACTTCTTTGTATCTTAATTGCGTGGGTTGCTTGAGAGGGATATCTTTGACCTCTACCTCCCCGAGTTCGATAAACCTTGGGTGATTCACTTAAGGGAAACTTGTCACTGTTCTACGAACCTCTCGTCTCTGGAGGCCCAACACTGCCTACGAATGAATAGAAGCGTGCGTAGACATCACTTACCAATATACCGCTAAAGGCTCGAGTGGGCACGAGAAGGCTACGTAAACATATACCCGTGATTACATCATGTCCCTTTTTAATTGAGAATTGTATCTGGATGTGGTTTTGGTTCGCGCCAACATGCACCACTTGGGCTGAGAACATATCTACTGATACCACCCTTGCATTTATTAATTTCATGATACCGTACAAAAACGATATGCATGCCAAAAATTATACTGAAAAATGTGAGTGCTCATGAAGCATGTCCTGCTATCATCATGTGCTCATATTCAAAAATTAACATGGACACTGAGAAACAAAAAGAGAAAATAAAAATGAATAGTGTCATTTTCTAATTTTGTCTTTTTGTGACACTAGTAGCACTATCTACGCTGTTTTCTTTTTGTTTCTCAGTGTGTCCCACGCCGATTTTCGGACATGCATATGTCATGTTGGAGTATTACGCCTATGAGCACTCATTTTTCGCATACTTTTCGCCACGAGGTGCCATTTTTTCAGACGGCGATCACCGCAAGATCATCTGAGCGACGCAGACACTGTAGATACGCTTTCCACTCGGGCTCCATTCTCGATCAAAAACTGAGAATCCGAAATTTTGTTTCGCCAAAGGATCATTAATAAGAAATTAGTTTCGTAATGGGGGATTTGTCAGAAAAAAGCAATTCTAAACAGCGTTTATTTGTCCTAACCAGAGATCTCGCCGACAAAAACCGCGTAGCAGCGGGAGGGGAGAAAATTTCAATAGAGATGGCGCACGAATCTGTTGCGGATCTCAGAGAGATAGCGATATAGTTCGCGCGTCAACATCACTCAGCGGCGAATCCCTGCGATTCCTACTTACCTCCTCCTCTCTCGGCCAGCCACCGGGGTGACCGAGAGCGCTTTCTCACATCAGAGACAATTTCCACGTTGGCGTGCAGTTGTGAGCGGGCAGTGGGCACCAGCCGAATCGATATGCGCGTACGGGCGCACGGCTGGAAGCGGACGAGCGACGATGGGGCTGCCGTCGCACCGGGTGGAGCGGTGGAGCCGAAGCCCGGCGACATATAGCGCGCCGCCTACCCTATCCATTACGCCTGCATTTGCCGCCGCTGTCTGCGGGACAGTTTGCCGCCAGCACAAGCTTTCGGCAGTGTGTGGTTGTCTGCCGGTGAATGCCAGACTGTTGCTTGAGATCGGCCGTCTCCTCTCTGTTCTGTCTGCGCTCCGCGTTTTTCCGCCTCTTTCTTTGTTTCGGCTCTCCGACAATTTTCTCCTGTTCTCATACATGAGCGCAGAATTTTTGGAGAGTTACTCACGCTCGCTGAAGGCGATACTTGACCGTATTAAAAATAACCCAGGGTCTTCGTCATTTCCTCTAATAGCCGACGCGTATTTCTGATTTGTATGCGTTTCCGGTCCAATCTGTATCGTATAATCCATAATTGCTTTATTTGCCGTATATATGGGTTCTGTTGTGCTGGTATGCAGTTGCATAGGTATCCTGTACTTTGATTATAGCTACCGCAGTGATCATCCTGTTACCTACTACTCCTAGCTAGCGATATTATTCTCTCGTGACGGACATCTACTTCTGTTGTTATAACTTGCAATACATTGGCTTGTGTCGATATAGCCACTTGAAAATGTTCGGTACTCAGCATGCCAGGCTCGAAGAGGAATTTGTCGCCCTTCAAGAAATTAAATCCAATGCTATATTACCAATAGTTTAGAACCCTCTTTTTATTGCACTTGCTCAATCAACTGTTGTTTCCATACTAACTCGGCTCATACGCAAAGCAGAGTCGGCTCGTCGGTCTGTAAAGACAATCACCACGGAATCCTCTGTTACAGTGGCCATGTTTCATTTCTGATACTTAACGCAACTTCTTCTTCCAGTTAGCCGCTTCCTTGTTCATTACGGCCCTTTGTTTCTGCATCTCTCCATTTTCCTTCTCATTTGCCGTAATGATATCCACATGCGCGGGCTCTATTCGCGGCAACGCTTGCGCCGGCTGACATGGCGACGGCTCTCAGATTTCCGGGAAAACTCTGCCACGCGGATCTGATCATTACAGACAGCAGACGAATGACGCATGGGGTCACCGCAATATGACCAAATTCATCCAAGATGACATGTTCTGACCCCCAATGTTTATGTCTATACAGTCCACTAACCACCCAGGGAAGATAAGAAAAAATATTGAAACGTTTTGTATACTGCTGCTGATATTAGTGATCAGTACTGAATTTTGTTCCTCGAGTTGAATGATCATGCTCAGGCGACGCACTGTGGCTGATTTCTCCAGGTATCGGTGGTAGCAAGGTGCGAAAGGCAGAGAGGCGGAACGGCGGGGTTTTGACTCGCCGTGAGCCATGTCCAGCCTCGCTTCTCTCGGCGGGCCTCGGCGCCTCGACCTTCCAGACCGTGCGGCGTCATCCGACCGTCTCACCCATTTCGAGTAGCCGGCGTTCCGCCGTTACGGCTCGCGGCGGCACTGCATCACCGCCGCAAACCGGACTGCCGGGACGGTGGGTATCGGGCAATCGGCCTCCAGAACGGGTTCGGCAAAAGGCGACGCGTTCGAGAACTGCGCCTTACTGCAAGATCGGGCCGTCCCGAGGCGGGCATCGGGAGGAAGGACTGCGGGCCTCCGCCGGCGCGGCTGGCGGCGCTCTTCCTCGACCTGTCCAGGCTCATATCAGGCGGCCCGCTTCCGCTGTCACGCGGGGATAACTTGCGCCGGCAGGTATTATCACTGACATTGGCGCGAGCGGATTGCGGCCATCGACGGGTGGAATTTACTCTAACCAGCAGATAGCGCCGCGCCGCCAGCCGAGGAAGAAGTCGGTGAGTAGCAGCCTGTGTTGCGGCGACGAGGCCGTCGTTGAGCAGGAATGTGGCTGCGATTTACACCGCAGCCTGTGAAATGATCAGGAGTATTAGCGGCTATTATGTTCTTTGAGTTTGGTCCGATAGTTTGGAGTTTTCTAATTTGCAGAAATACAACAAGGACAAATAGTAGCAGTATATAGACATCGAGCAGGAAGTGCGCTGATATAGTTAAAGAATTTTATTTCTTATCATCAACTTCATATCAATGAGCCAGAGAAGGGACGACCATGTTATAGTTGGTTAGGTTCAGATGTCTCGTATTTGCTTCGAATAAATATAGATCAAATTTTCAATAAATTGATTTTTATAAAAGGCTTTGACTTTGTATCTCATCTTTGTCATTCTCTACTATCTCGCCAATAGCTTGTTATCTATCCAATTGCCAAAGGTGCAAATACTGTTAAATTTAAAACATCTTTTTTTGTTAAAAATATGAAATCAAAATTCGCAAAAATAAAGTTTTGCGCATAACATCGCCGAGGGGTACACAATCTACTTTTATTTATTTTTTGGCCATTAAATCTATGCTTATGATTACAATAGAGGTTCATATGCACCTTGTATTAAAGCAATCTTTATGCTTACATTAGTTGGTATATTTTTCACTCGATAGTCGGACTCAAAATTGGATATAAATACAGATTTTTTTTATATATTTCTTTTAAATTCACACAATTTATTTTGATATTTCGTAATGATGTATTTCGTGTCGCCAATAAAATCTACAGTGGTCTTCCATTCGTGAGTATGATAAACGTAGAAAGTTGCTGTCTACTTTCAGGTATGCGCACTTACATGTCTTCAGTAGGTCAGTACAGTATGAGATCGACGTCCAGACATTGCTGGATGATTCTAAATGATTTCATCGTCGTTTTACCCATGCGAGACAGTGAGATCTGGATGGCCAGGTAAATGTGGTTGTTTCTCTTGACGCCTCCTTGCACTCCTTTCTTCCTGTACTCACGATTGGCCTCCTAGACTTCAGTATTTTGTCTTCATTATTTTATTAAAGGTGTGGATGGTTGAGGCCTGGGTCTTGTTGATTGATCCATGATCGAGCTCGCAGCGTGCTCGCGACCATTGTTACAGGATTTGTAAGACAACAGACATAGTTACAAAGACTGGTCTTGTCACTTCGTAGCAATAAGAAAGGTAAGGCAAGCTTATATAGCCATATATAGTTGGAACGTAGCAACAAGGGGGCCCACTTTTGGTCGTCAGTGAATGAAGTAAAACTGTATTGCTGGAGAGCATGTGATTAGAGTGTTCGTTGTTCGATTCTCTGAGCGACTGTGTTTTAGCTAAATAGCATGGATGGAGAAAAGGAGAAATCTCTGTAAAGTTGGAACCGTATTGAGTAGCACCTACGAATTAGTAACATGAGAATGAACGTATACTTTTGTCCAATATTTATGCCACATTTTTTCGGCAAATAATAATATATTATTATCAAGATGATATCAAATCAATACACCTAACGCATGACATTAAAAAACTAAAGTTTACACAATGTATGCACACAAGAGTGATTTTTGTAGTTACAGCCAAGAGAGAAGAAAATGAAGAGCGTTTTGCAAGCTTAGCACTAGGCCAAAAAGAAGACAAGAACCACTAGTAGATACAATCGAATATATGCAGTAGTAATAATATTATTATATCATAGATGTACTATTAAAACGGAAAATGCTTTGTTGTGCTACATGTTTCAAACAATAAAATAAATAGGGTTTATTTTAATATGTGTTAACGTACAAAATCATGTAATAAAATAGAAAGAAGATAGCACCAGAAAAATAAACATGTAGGAATTAGAGGCAAACCACATACAAAAGCCGACAAAAGCCTATGGGAACAACATCTTTCATCAAGTAGTAAATGGAACACAACAAACTATCAGAGTAGCTCAATTGATGACAAACCACTAGTGTCGGCTAAAGCAAGATTAGAGGAGTGATTGTGGAAAAGGATTACCAATGATTGATGGCACGCTATAGAACAGAGTGCTAGATTATATGTCATGCTCTTTATAACAAGAGTTCAAGATGACATGATATACTTCCATAGAATTAAGGTTAGCATGATATGATGATATTAAATATAGAGATAGGAATGAGATTTTATTATTAAACTAAATTTGCGAAGTGTTTTCCATTCGCACTTTCTAAACATAGACTCATTAAAGTTTGTAAGTTAAGATCATAAAAAGAAGTTTTTTGGTTATTCTAGTTTAGCAAGGGACAAGCTCTGATTCACTGTTTTGTCCTGATCCATGCATGTTTATGTAAAGCACAAGAATAAGATAAAAATATAGAAAATATATAATGAATGTAAGTGCAGAGTCCAAAACTCACACATGAAAGTTACCAAAACAGTGGCATGCAACACATGAAACCATAGAAAATCAAAGTGTAAACATATAATAATTACTTATTAGTTAGTAACATAAATGTTTCCTTTTTTTGCTAGCATACTACATGCGGCCTCTATCTCTTTATCTCTACTCAACACTAGGATACGATTTGCTACATTTATCCCGTATAAAGCACGTACACTTTTGTAGTAATCACTGCTGTACTCAGGTGAAAAAAATAATATTCTGACTTTTGTTTAGAAAACTTGTTATTAGAATGATCTTAGATAAATATCTTAAATACAAACTAGTAGAAACATTTACTCTCAAAAAAGTAGGAATATACATACAACCAGCAAAAATAGAGAGAAATATATTATAGTAGCAAACACCGATATTATATCAAAAGCAACAAAAGTAGCTAAACAACAAAAGCAATATCTACATAGCGTTCACGGAAAACACAATTGTACTTTACCACCGGGTCAGCTTTAAATGAGGGCAAATGAAATACTGTAAGAATAGAAGAGATGACAGACGCCGCTATGGATTGTAAAAAATTTTGTCTTTATTTAATGAGGTAATCTTTTCTCATTTTCAAATGTTTTAGATACACATGATATTTAAGCTTAAATTCAAGGCTTAAATGTTAATAAAATGATGATTTCTGAATGTAAACAAATAAGTCTAAGCTTGAACTCTGTGTCTTGGACGCTGATTATTGTTTGGAACTGCTAATCTTGAATTGTTTTAGCATACAATGGTGGTAAACATGACCACCACCGCTTCTGCAACATGAGCTCAGTGTAGAGGGTTGAGATCGCCATCACTTAGTCTCGCCCTTACCAAAAACCCGGAGAGTTTTGAAGTACAAGAGGCACACTTGGAAAAAGGAAAGATAGAGTTTGTGTTTTCATCCAGTCAAAAGAAAACACGCTTTCATAGACTAATTTCATAGATTTAAATTTCCATGGTATGGATTTCGCTTGGCCGCTATTTTGGTGGTGTACGATCTTCACTTCTCTATATTCTAGTCTGTGAGTACTAAATGATTTTGATGAGCATTGTTTCTCCTCGAAGAACCTGGCAAGAGTGACTCACTGCTACAAATGAAAAAAGAGGAATGCAAAACTGACAGGAGCATTTCAACAGACGTGATTGCGATTCTGCCACACATAGAAACTGCCAATTTAGCGCTACAAGCTGGCAGATTGCGGTAGCCTTCAAGCAAAGGCCCGCGGAGAAATTTTATACACAACTTGTAGTAATTTCAGAGCGCAAGCGAGTGTGCGCTTTAGCGCAAAATTTTAAATGTTTCACAAAAAAAAATAAACTGCAACATAGTTGCGCAAAACAAAAAGGGCGCTCATTTTCAACGCTTTGTTGGATTATGCTCATTTTTACGCACGCATTTATTTTGTTCCTCCATTGCGAGAACGGCAAACACGTCATTATTGCCGGTAGAAGACGCCACTGTGTCGCCGTGCAGCATATTGTTGCGTGTCTCTTTCAGGTATCTCGTGACACCGTAGTGTTAGTGTATACGGGGCTGAAACGACACGAACCTAGCTCAACACATACGAGAAGTCTTCATTTGCCACCACCGTTTCAGTTTCGCCCACTGACAGATCTACAGTCATACTACGCCGCGGCGGAAGCGACGACTGAGGCCGGAAGGTGAAAGCGGCTCAGAGAGAAGGCGGGAGGGTGGCAGAGGAGTCGGGAAAGAGTAGACGGTGTGGAAAAAGGCGTTGTGGCAGCAGATGGTTGCCATGTCGTCATGCCGACTGCCTGTCCATGCTTGTGAATGCCGGGGAGAGCGTGCAGCCGTGTGGCGAGGGTGCTGCTCTAGCTCACGAGAAGAATGCACAGGTCAATGATTGATTCCACCTAGTTTAATTTCAGCTGCTGCCGCTTGCCGTGTGTGAACTCCGCTGTTACAACACCAGCGTTATTCTGTTGTATTCGCGTCCGGTCGGGTGATGCGGCCCAGTTTTCCTTCATTGAAGCGAATCCACGGCATATATTATTTGACTGATCTCCGTGACACAACACTGAAATACACAGCTCCGGGGGTGAGTTATATTCTGACGAAGGGGAATTTTGGCGGTTCATTCCCAGAAGACTTTTCTGAAGAAGAAAAGACTCACAGAAAAACTAACTAAATATGCTTTTTAAACATATTTCCTACTCGCAATTTTGACGGTCTTCGTCCCTCTTGGATAGTTGTAATAATAATCAGTTATTCTATTACACTCTCACAAAACGATTCTATATCAATAGTTTTGTTGGAAAGGGGAGAGAAAAAGGACATTAGTATGATATATTCATTTAGCCGTGTGATGTTGGCGCATGTATTGAGCTGTGACAAATGCACAGTTTGGCGATACTTCATTAATCTAGTGGCACACTTGTATTTCACAATACTATGTTTACAAAATATGTCAGCCACCAGCAAGACACTTTGGGTGTTTAGTCGACTACAGATATTGACTCTAAACCAAATGAACAGATATTTGATTATCTTAGTAAATTCAGATTTATAATGTAAAATACGGCAATCGTAAACTGAATGAATTACATTACAAATAAATGCAAAAGTACGTCCGATATTACATCTTCCAAAAGTCAGGCACTATGGAAAGTGAAAAAGAACAAGAAAGTAAACAGCAGCTCTTCAACGGAAATAAATGGTCCCATCAAATCCTCTATTACATGTTTTCCAGTAGTTGCATTTTTATCTTCCGAGTGAAGAAAGAATAGTGAGATACTATTATAAAGAAATAAAAATTGTAACTCGTCACACAGTATTTAATACAGTTTCATTTAGGCAAGTTGCATTTACCACATTACGTAATAGGATTATGGTCCAACACACTTCTTTTTTCACCCAGCAAATAGTATCAAAAAAAAATATACTATTACCAGTTCTAAAAGTCTGTAAAAGAAAGTCTATTAAGATATGATTGTACCTTATTGTGTATGTTCAGAGGGTGTTCGTAAATACCTTATCAATAGTCATTGTGTCAGTAGCTGTTTCAGATACATAATTAAAGAGAAGAGAAGAGATCCATGGATATTCTTTTATTTGCGATCGGAAGTTACTATTTTGCAAAAACAAGCGAACAACATAAAATATGGCCACTGTTTCGTTAGAAAAACTATTGGTCAGAAGCAACAGATAAATAATTTAGACTTCCTTGCATATACACATATAATACTTCCTTAGACAATGTTATTCTCAAGATCAATATAACCTGTATTTAGCATATTACGGCGGCAAACATTTTGTTGTAGTAATGCTCTGGTAACCGGTGCTTTTAAGAAGTCCAAAAGATTAGGGGGTGTAGTATATTGAATTATTTATCCGAGACTCATATATGTATAGGTGAAAAAATAATTCAACAATCAAAACAGTTATATTAATAGAATCGGAGAAACACTTGCCATCATATTATGTACACCATTACTCAGGAGGGAAAACATAAATATACTAATTAACAGATGTTAATTTACCGAGGGCAAGCAAAGGAGGAACACCAAAAAATCATATCTACATTATAGCAATGTAAGTCATGATCTTAAAAACAACAACACAAATAAAATGGGTCTATATAACCTGCAAGGGCTGACAAGCAAACGAGCGCAGCATTTTTTACAGTTAGGATAGGCAACTATAACTTAATAGCATAATTTCAGAAGAGTTTGCATTCTTTCTCACGTCACCTATCTTGTATTCAGATTTATCTAATAAGGTGTATTCTGATATATCAATAAGTTTATATATGTAAACATCATTATTAACAAAGATAAAAATTGATATCAGGCCAACACTCAATATCATAAGTAGTTGTTCTGTGAATCGAGTAATCAGTCAATGAGTGATCACTTAACTAGTATTAACGATGACTTATTTGAACCTAACTTGTACAAACAGGTTCTAAAGGCAACAACAGTTGAGATCGTCTCTATCTGTTATCGCATCGTCGCTACCAAATCAGTCCACGCCGCCGAAAAAGGAGTATTGGTTGTTCTGCCGCATGACCTCTCTTATTCGCTCGGAAGGTGCAAAAATTTGTAAGTAGAGAAGTTAAATGAACAACACATCAATTTTTCGTGAAAGGTACTAAAGGAAGATGGTCTAATGATTTTACAAAATCGCCAAAGCATGCAACCTACGGGCAACCTTCTTATAATTCATTGACCTTCTTACCTTCAGAATTCAGGAAATGGAATTTACCAAACAATGTAATAATGAGAACAAATTACCCAATATATTACATCTGTAAAACCAAAAAAAAGAGATGTGTGGTGTCGATGGTGCCGATATGGAATCTAGACAGTCCGTCACTTATTTTCAAACGGAGAGTATATTTATTCACAAGTAGTTAATTGATGTCATTTTTTTGTACAACCTTCTTGTGAAACGGTCAATATGTGGTACGGCTATAGATATACGTAGGTCGGCATTGGCACAGAGAGACGGTATTCATGTCTACACAAAGAGTCGAGTCTATCTGTTATAGCCGCAGCACCAGGTGGTAAGCAGCTTGTTGCCTACACGAGCTTCCATAGTTGCAGCCTGAAGGCAAGTATGCGCACAACATCATTTGTACAGCGATGGAGCAGACTAATCTTAGCCCAAGGTCGTTTTTCTTTTGGAATTATCACAGCCAAGGGCACTACATTCTCAAGTAACTTTAAGCACAACCTTTGTTTTCTTGCCTTGCTTAGGTAGCTGGTCTACGGTGACTCCCGACTGACTGAAAGGTACTTCAGAAGTAAAAGTTTCTATGGTCGTTTCGATTATTTGACTCAACATATCTAGAATGCGCCATGAAAACAAACACCTAAGAATTATCCGTATATAGCATTCTGGTTGTCGGCATTGGATCAAACTGTTTGTGAATATGTGGCATAATACAGTTCACAGTGCTCATGTTCCAGTGCAAACTGAAGATTAATTGACCTACAAGTAGTTAGCGCATCCGAATTGACAATATATATGGGAAAGTATCGAATTGACGCCTCTATTCCTTCTCTTTCGCTCAAATTTTAACACTCAGCCAAGGCGATGATCCCAGATCAATTCGATTTTAGGGTGCTTGCCCTATAAATTTAGGAATCCAAATTGACGCTTCCCCACTTTATGAGCCGGGCGCTGCCCGCCGACGCGTGGAGAGATCGAGTGCGTTGATAGTCGCTCGGTAGTATCGACAGATCATCTGTGTGACGTTGTCGTCGCCACGCTCGATCCGGAAGTTGTTTATGGCATCGCAGTTGACTCAGCGCTCTCGTTGTGCTCTGGCAGTAGTTGACGCCGGCAGCCGAGGGCGAAGCCAGCCGCCGCCTGTGTCCACCGGCTTCCGCAATTGTTTCGCCGCAGCTTTGCTTGCCAGTAGGTTATTTGTTACCGCAGCAGGCTCGGCGACGACGCCGTCGACATCGTTTTTCGCTCGCTGATCATCGTCGCAGTATCGGCGTATCAGCTGGCGATCTAGTATTAATTGAGGTGTGGCATACCAAAAAAAATTTCCCAAAGACTTCAAATGTGAAACCTTTACATAACGAAAGTACGGAATGATACAACAAGACAAATTCATTGCATTGGAGTTCAATCACATAGCACAAATGCACGACATAAATAGTTCGTAACATTACAAGGTCTTTTTAGCATGGAATATAATGGAACTTACATCATTTCAATCAGTTTCAAGATATTACGAAAAAGTTTCAACAATGGTATCACTTGAACGCAACATTTCAGCCGAGCAAACGTCACCTCAGTTGGGTCGGTTTGTTGTCACTCATATTATTTTTCAACTTGTTTTTTCACTACTATTGCGAAAAATACTCTTTCACTATACGCCGCCATCGGGTAGAGCAAAATATCAATTTGAGAAGCATGTAAACTAAATCATAAACAACATGCTTTTTACAACAGCTTAATAGATTCACCAAAGATTGACATATTTGAATCTTTCATGTCACACAATCTGTTAGGTTCAAGTCTTAACAGTTCCATGCTTGATATATCACAAAGTCAATTGGTTGTCTCATTGGTTTTTTGTGCATCATAAGAAGCAACAGAATTCACGGATTCAAAAGTTTCACTCATACAAATAAGCAACCCATGTTAACTCATCAAATCAGATTGTCATTTGAATAATTTGATCAACAACACCAAGATACACTTTTCTTTCTATACGATCATCATTTGTTTGCTTTTTCAGCTAGATGAGTTACATAATAGATTCTGTTGTGGCTGAACTTACGCCATGAAGTGTTGCAAAAGAGAGTTGTCTTGCAGCTAAATCTTCATCCAAGTGACGACTCATATCCTTCATTTCTTCTCTTTGCCAATCTCGTTTTTCATTGCATTGAGAATATCTTGATCCTCTCTGCAAAAAATATTTGTGTAGCCAAGAATAACAAGTTATCAAGTTGAGATTGAAAACAGTCATTTGATGCTTGTTTCTGAAAAAGTGCATTAATTTGTTAATTCTCTACACAATCGGTCATTTGAACATTACACCTAGTAATTTTATGTGTTCTTTCTAACACAGTCTCACTAAAGTAAAATTATATAGACACACGACTGTGTAGACATATGTTGCAAATCAGAAAAATGTTCAGTTTCAGCAGTTCTGCAGTTGGGACCGGTTGAGTATCAGCTCCTGGGTGGCGGCGACCTTCCGACGAGCATCGATTTTGCCGGCTGATCGTAGCAGCGGTATGGCGGCCGGGCGGGCGGCAGCGGAGGCGCCGGCGGGCAGCGGCCGGCGGGCAGTGGCGGTGCCGGGGCCTGCAGGCGGCGGTGTTCGGGGCGTAGATTGGGAATCGCGATGGACGTCTGGCTTCTCGCTCTCGACAGTGCGCCGAGGCTGACCTTGTATTTACCGTTAAATCGGGCTTTTTCCGATCAGGTACTAATTGGGCCGGGCAGGAGGCCGCAGGTTACCGCCTTCTCGCAGTGTCGCCATCGCCGGAGTATCACGACTTCAAGGACGCAGATTTCGCCGCCGATGTTGCCGCCAATTGGCGTAGTGAGCTCGTTAATATCCGTGGCGCGCTTCCGCTGCACGGAGGCTGTCGCCTTCCTCATGGCTGACGAGCATAGCGCGAATTGTTGAAGCACGTTTTTGTATCCATGATTATAAAATGTGCTTACATGCGAAGCATGTTTCATTTTTCTCAGAGATATCATCAACCCGGCCGAGCATTAGAAACATAAATTTTCCACGAAGAAATCATTATAAAACAAACTACTTTTTGAATTTGAAGCTAAATTATCACTGCATCTGAAGCATTGTTTATTTCTCAATTTCCAAACAACGACAGAAAATGATGCTTTCCATGATCAAGAAGAATGTTTCGTCTTTCTGTTTCCATGTTTTCGTGCAGACTCAGCAGCCAGATTCAACAGAAAATTATCTATGCATTCAAACAGCATTACTTATCGGGCTATCTATGGTCGATAGAACTCGGCCGATTAGCGCAGCCGCCGGAATCAGTTTGTAGAGTGTTTGCGTTTTATGCATGGAGCTGTTCACAGCTATCGCCATCGATAAATAAATGATCTACTTTAGAATCGGAATAGTTAGGATCGTCGCCTCGATGTTTGTTTCTATATAGTTTTCTGCTAGATATTTTTATTTTAGCCATATTTTATTTTCTCATCTCACTCGCTCTGACTTTTTGAAATTTTTTAGTAGGATTAATTATTAGTAAAGAAAGTCTTGAAAATAGAAGATATGTTTTAAATACTTGTATTGATATTATGTTGAATTTCTGAACATTTATAGCATGTGTGTGCATGTATTCATTATCTCCTTTTAAATTATTATTTTCTTCAAAAAATTAGGTTGAAAATTAGAGCTTGTAGATTTTCATTCAATTTAAACTATTTTGCGAATATATTGTGTGTGCTTTTTCTATAGGCAAGAACCGCATTTTTACTTGGAAAGTTTGCTAGCTATTTATACTCATTTTTAGTCAAATATCCTGCATATTCTTCATACAAAATTTCATCTTCATATCTAAATTGATCGCTCCAAGATCCTTACTACTTCCGGAAGTTAATGAAGAATCAATGGAAAGACTTAACATTGTTGGAATCAATGACTTACAAGTAAACAAGACACCTAATTGGTAAACAACAGAAAAGCAATGGCATGCCATACCATTGTATAATAATAAAGCAGCATGACATCAACTAAAGAAAAGAGAGGCCATGCGATACACTCGAAGTTAGACTGCTTATCAGTTATATTAATTAGTATACACCGGCTGCTATCTTCCTCTGGCACGAGATCATGTAATGAATTATTAATATTGTCTACACACCAATGTGAAGATCGAGAGACATATTTTAGATTGCATACAGTTCTTCGTTATAGTTGTTCAGTAATGCGCCGAGTCGCATATCGCGCATTGTCGTCATAGATAGTTGGCTTGTTCGTTAATATGAGTGTTCCCGATCTTTTGCTAAAGCTAATTCAGGCTTAGCGATGCAGTAGAGTTATGTTGGGAAGTTAAAGATTATCCAAACTGAAAAAGATAAAGCTCAAATCCTAATTTACTTGGGAATCGTTTTCGCACATACAACTTGTCATTTATACATCGATTACTGGAAAAATCAGCTTATTATGACCTTCAGCAAACAGTGTACTTCATCAACCACTACTTAAGGGTGTTTAAATCCCTCCAAGATAAGAATTAAAACTGTGTTTACACATCACCTACGCAAGAACTATAGCTGTTGCGTTAAGCATTTTCAAGTGCTGGTGTGACATTGCAGCGCATAATCTAACAACAAAAAGCAATAAAAGTTGCACTACGACATCATCATACTCGCCTTTCTATGGACGTTTTTTCTTGGCCAACAACGAAACCTATGCTTGGAAAAATCATCGGAATTATCACAACCATGATACATGTAATAATACGGCAAGACATTCGAAGACTAAAGATGCACTGACGGAGGCGAGATCTACTCGATCTTCTCATAAAATGCAGGTAGTAAAGGAAGGAAAGGATGGTCGGCCGGTGTACGCAAGACAAAAAATCGACATACCCACACAAAACCAGGTGTACTCCCAACACAAACCAAATTTCATGCATATCCATCAAAAGTTAAGTACCGCAGTCATCGCTTCAAACATATAATATCAAACAGGCCGCTACATTTGGATTTAACATGCATCAAGCCTCAATTTAGCTTAGAAAGAATAATTTTCTAACAGTTCAACGTCTTGAAAATTTGTATAATTTGGTTTTTCCTGCAATATATGATAGCTCATCATCTGTAAAAGGCTGTTCATACGGCATAGTTCTCATATCGCATGTATTTTGCGAAATTTCCTCAAATTCCACCAAACCAATCGCGCTTCCACCTAGTAACAATTAGAGTTCATGGAACTATTAATTTATATCAACAAAAGGAACTGTAGAATTGCAAATTAAATAGAAAAAATATGGATTCTGAACACTTTGCGAATATGGGGTTAACTACACATGTTCATTCAAACTGTCTATCTATCCAGATAGTTAGGCACTTTGTTAACAAGCGATTACATGTATTATTAAGAAACACTTGATATAATATATAAATTAATATATGTATCAACGCGTATAGAGTTATTAACGCTGTAGATTAGAATTCTATCGCCTATTTATCGGAAGGGTGATGACACAAGAAACCGGCAATAAGCACCAAGTAGTTTAGATAGCAATTCTCTTTTTCTATTACTAAAATTACATATGATATGGTTCCGCCCATACAGACAATATATCACATTTCCTTAGGCAAAAGCATAGTTAAAACTCATATTATTTCTAGCCACATTTTGCCTATCTGCAGAATATAATAATCATTATGAAAAAAAATGTGGCTTAACCAAGTGCTTATAAACTAATTATGATAAAATATATAGAGTAGATATTTAGACTCACGCAACTCGAAATTCATGCTCATGGCAAGGCAATGCAGACGTTTTGTTGTAATTATTGTACGCCATAATCATACGTAAAAGGCTTCATCCTCGCCAATAACTAAGACTCAAAGGCCCCGCAATCCACAATATAATTTGGGAATGTATGTACAAGGCCGGGGTATCAGGAAATAGAAGTAAATTCCTCTATTTTATTAATAAGAAAATTAATGAATATAAGCAGCATTCACCGCTATATAAAATCGGTATTCAATGTTAGATAATCAAATAAATGCACTTATATCTAGTTGTTACATGTGGAGCAAACAAATGTTAGTGACAATGCTATTTATATAGATCGACGCCAACAGGCTTCACCGCGCTTCAAGAGAACAGAAGACAAACAATCATAGAAGAGCAGAGCTAATAATAAGATGATACCTAGAAATTCACATCCTACAATATATCATACTATTTTTTGATTTACATGTATTCACTGAACATAACAGCAACTGCCTTCTCCTTCTCGTACAGTAAACAAATAACAGGGTAAAATTAGAAGAGGATATGAATCATTTATTCGCTCAAAGCCGGGGATACAGGGAGGCTTCAGCAATGTTGCCCTTCCTTGTTGGCACTTTCGTCCTCCAATTCCAAATACAGAACCCTACTCATGAGTTATTAACTATTATCAAGATGAATAAACAAAGAGCGTAAATAAAGCCAGCATGCGGCCGGAGAGGCAGAAGTAGAAGAGTTGCCGAATTCTAGAGTAAGGTCACGGTTTTTTGATGTGATCAGAGGGACTCACATTAGCTGACTGGTTCCACTCAGCAGAGGGCCACATATTAGCTGATAGATAGAGCGTATTTTCCCCAAGAAATATTCTACTCAATATCAAAGGATAGGGCTAGAACAAGTAGTAGAATTCCTCCCAAAGAAGAAATAGTTGTACCAAAAATAGGGTTGTGCTTAAATTTTCGAACAAAATTGCAAGGCCAGCGCATCGAGACGATACTAGTCAAAATAATCATCTTTTTTTTACAAAAATCAATCACAAATAAAATCGACATAATATATCCATGCCACGTGAATGGTAGAACTATTTTTGTTTTACTTATCCATTTCTCCATCTTTCTTTGATAAAGACACAATCATTTTCTTTTGTCAGATGTGCAAACATCACGGAATAAAATTGCACACGCAAAAGTTTTAGCAATGCCAAGAGTTTTCGTGGGTTGGAATAGGAAGAAAACTACTTTTTGTCATCGGGACATCGATGGAGAGAGAGTGAAAGTGGCGCGTCTCGTCTTCGGCAGGCGAGGCAAAGCGGACGGGCCGCCGACTCGCGGCTTCGAGCAATTTCCTCTCGACTCGCCATTGTGCTCCCATCAGCACCTACTTCTTCTCTCGCCATCGGAGTCAGCGATCGCGGAGTGGAAATATAAATTTCATCGCTGTAAACGATAAAAGCCGTGAGAAGCTTGGGACAGGCATGCCAAATCGCCGCTTCTCATTGAAATTTTGCCGAGGAATTCACGAATGCTTCGGAAGGTGCTTGGCGGAGAAGACATGATCGACGCGTAGACGCGCCACGAGATAGCCGCGCTGAGCGGCGGCGCGGCCGGTAGTGACGATGCGGGATCGGAGGCGAGGTGATTGGGAGAGGAAATAAAGGGATCAGTCACGAGCGAGGATTGATCGAGAAGCGAGTCGCCCAGAATAGCGCCGCGATGAAAACTCCGCGGAGATAATTTCCTGATGATGCGCGATATCGCCGAACTCTGTTAAAGATAGCCGTGAAGTTTTCTCAGCAGAAAACTCCGCGTCTAATCAAAAATACAGAGAGTTACGCGCTTGATATGCTGCATGGAGGCGGCGCAGCAACACCAGAGGATTTCCCGCGCCACAACGGGAATCCCCTCGACAACAGTCGGGCCAGTATTTTGCCCAACAAACAGTGAGGGTTGTCATCTACCGCTTGGCCGCAACAAAGGATTAACAGATAGTGTGGAAGATGATTTGCCTTGCGCAGAAAAAACAAAGAAGTTGCAGCAGTATTGTCATGCGATGTAAAGAATGGATCGACCACAAGCTAGTGAGGTGTTCTCCCAGATAAGAAAAAGCATGCACAGGCGAAATTGATGCCGGCAATTGACAAATAGAGAGGGCATCATCAATGCAACATGATATGACCTGACAGTATTGTGAGATTTAATTGCGTCATTAATGACAAGTATATAGAATCGCCATCCAATCAGAGATCTTTATGCCTAAAAATTGCCCACCTTCAGGCTGTCATCCGAATCTCTTCTCCAAGATGATTAAAGTTAGCAAGCAATCGGGATTAATTGCATTAGTATGGTGCGTATCAATCAATAACTACATCACTACAGACTCATCAGACATTTCAATGTTATTCCCTTTAGTAGTAAACAGTCGCATAACACACTTAGAACTCCCGCCATCGCCCCACTGTCAGTATGGATCCCACTATCGAAAGCATAAGTAACTCTCTTGAAGTTAAGCAGTTAACTAGAGCCTGTATTCATAACGGAGAGCATGCAAAGATCGTAAACAACACATAGGTAATAACTTGATGATTGACATCACATAGTATTTCTTCTAATTCATCGGACTCTCGACAAACACAACATATAGAATACAGACAGATGATCTTGAATTCGTAAGGCAGCTGCCGCCAGTTATCCAATCAATCGAAGCACAATGAGGAGAAGACATCATCTAGACTCAGTAGACCCATAGTCTCGTGGGTGAATCCACTCACTCATCATTCGCGACGGCGTACGCATGGCGGTGTAGAGTCCTGCCGAGAGATGAATCTCTCGGGCGCGGATGCGTGAGTCGCCATCTGTCGATCTCGAGCGGGATTGGGCGCGGCCGGTGCTTCGAGCGTGGTTTTCCAGATCGTCTTGCGGCCGGCATCGCGGCTAATGGTGAGTTACAGGGTGGCACACGAGGTGCGCTATCGTCACGCTAGTGCGGCCGCGCCGCTTATAGTGTGGCCATCTCGCGGTTCCTCACTTCGCCTCTTCTTCGGTCTTCGAAGCTTCGCGAAAATAGGACTCGGGTCTTGATTTCGTCCACTCGCAGAATATTTCATCATTAGATTTTCGAAACAAACAGCAGTAAACATTAGGAATCGCAACTTCTAAGATCTTGTTAATAGGTTAGTTCCAGAAATGCACGTAATATGACATAAAGTGTGCATAAAACATGTAGGTATCATCAATAATATGGCATAGAACATACGATACGTCGCACGGAGATTCATCAGCATCCTCAAGTTTAAGTCTCGTTCGTCCCGAGCAAGTAAAACGATAACAAAAGATAATTTCTGGCGATATGCCATCATAACCTTGATCATACTATTTGTAAACATATGTAGTGGATGCAGTCAAAACAATGGTAATGACATGAGCAAACAAGCGAATCATATAAATAAGACTTTCATGAATAAGCATCAAGACAAGTATTAATAAGTCTTGCATATAAGTCTCATAAAGCAATAAATCAAAGTAAAGGTATTGAAGCAACACAAAGGAAGATTAGCTTGATGTTGCTTTCAACTTGTAACATGTATATCTCATGGATAATTGTCAACATAGAGTAATATAACAAGTGCAACATGCAGCATGTAGGAATAATGCATAAGCCACAAGTGTTTGTTTCTTGAGGCGGAGAGAGATAGGTGAATCGACTTCAACATAAAAGTAAAGAATGGCCTCAAGAGAGAGCATCGACAGCTATATTTGTGCTAGAGCTTATTTTGAAACATGATAATCGTTCTTGTCAACGTTAGGTAATAGCATATGAGTTATGATGCTGCAAGTTGCAGTCTACATGCATAGGCATGCCAGCATCCCTGTCCTTCAACTTGGACTACCGATCTTTTGTATCGCACATGCTTTGACTCAAGTGTCACAATGGGGTACTTCTCCATGTCGCCGCATGAGGGTCTAAAGGAGAAGCCGCGATTTTGATTTCCGCTTTTGATTATTCTCAACTTAGACATATCCATACGAATAAACATGGACAACAAGATAATCGGACTCTTCTTTAATGCATAAATGTGGCAATCAATTATTATTCTCATATGAGATTGAGATACATGTCCAAACTGCAATCTCACTTTGAATCATGGCTTTAGTTACGCCAAGTCTTCTAATGCATGCTATATGTTCACCATGAAGGTGCAGATCTTCTCTGCTTCAGACAAGACTGACCATGCATAGTAACTCACATGATATTCAACAATAGTTGATAGTTTCTGTAGTACATGGTTATCGCTACAAGCTAATTTAATAAGAGATAAAGTGCATAAGTACATATTCACATAATACAATAGTTTTAGCTATTTGTCCCATGAGCTATACTAGCGTAAAGGTGAATGATGGGATTTTGTTGTAGTACTCAGCAATTTACTTTGGAATGGCTGATAAGTCACTATGTAGTAGTACGGTGACGACACGTATAATGGTTACTCAAGTGATTTTGGATGCATGAGAGCATTCTCTCGATGTTCAAGGTCTGGCATAGCAGTATATTGAAAACAAACACAGTGATTTAACGTACAACAACTACATAAAAGACATATGGTAAACATTATAAGATTTCCATACCGCCTTCCTGTTGTTCAAAACTCAATACTAGATGTTATCTAGACTTTAGAGAAGCTCAAATATGCAAACTAAATTAGCAAGCTCTAAGTATTTCTTCATTAATGGGTGCAGTATAGATGCAAGAGCTTAAACATGAGTCACAAATACTGTCATGCTATCAAATTATCCAAGACATATTTTAGAATTATTACATGTAGTCATTTTCCAATTCCACCATATAACAATTTAACGCAAGAAGAAATCTCGTCCATGAATACTATGAGTAGAGTTTAAGGACATATTTATCCATATGTACAAGCGAGCGAGTCTCTCTCCCATAAAGTGAATGCTAGGATCCATTTTATTCAAACAAAACAAAAAACAAAACAAACCGACGCTTCCAAGCAAAGTACATAAGATGTAGTCGGACATAAAATATAGTTTCGTGGAGGAACTCCGATAATGTTGTCGATGAAGAAGGGATGCCTTGGGCATCCCCAAGCTTGAGACGCTTGAGTCTTCTTAATATATGTGGGTGAACAATCGCATCCCTGCTTAGAGCTTTCACTCTCCTTGATCATATTGCATCATACTTCCTCTCTGATCCTTGAAAACTCCTCCACACAAACTCAAATCACCTCATTAGAGGGTTAGTGCATACATAAATTACATGTTCAGGGCATGACTAATCATTCTTACACTGCTATAAAGCTACCGGACATTAATGGATCAAAGAAATTCATCCAACATAGCAAAAGAGTAAATGCGAATAAAAGACAGTAACTGCCAAATAGAATACAAGCTCAAAGATGGATTTTATTAGTCATTAGCACTTTGCTCAAATGAAAATGCTCAAATTGAATGAAAGTTGCGCATATATCTGAGGATCATGCATCGAATTGGCATATTTTTCTGAGCTACCTACGTGAGGTAGACTGCAGACTCGCAGATAAGCAAAGAAATCTGGAATCGCTAGCAGTAATCCAAATCTAGTACTTACTTTTCTTATCAAAGACTTTACTTGGCACAACAAAACATAAAACTAAGATAAGGAGAGGTTGTAGTGAGCAAACAACTTCCAAGACACAAATATAAAACAAAATACTCAGAGTAAAACATGGCTGTTCCATAAGTTGCTTCTTTTCACGCTTCTTACTGATAGCTAGTAGTGTAATCCAGTAACATCGAAAGATGAAGCATCAACATCATAATTTGTTCTAATGATAGAATCATAAGGTACTTTCATTCTCTTTCTAGGAAGTGTCCATAACTTTCTTGAGAGGAAATTGATATTTAATATTACTCTTCCTTCATATCAATAGTAGCACCAACGGTTCGAAGAAAGGTCTTCCCAATATAATCGGGCAAGATGCATTGCATCTAATATCCAAGACAACAAAATCAACGGGGACAAGGTTATTGTTAACCATAATATGAACATTATCAACTTTCCAAAGGTTTCTTTTAGCATTATCGAATGAGATTAACATCCAAATAATCAATTTTTCAATGATAAAGCTCAGCATATCATAGACTTTTTAGGCATAACAGAATATTTGTACCAAGACCTATAGCATTACAATCAAAATCTTTGACTCATTTTAATGATGAAGCTCCCAAACCATCCTCTAGCTTTCTAGGAAGTTTCAAGTTTTAGTTTCTTCTCTTAATCTTTTATGAGAGAGCATTTGTAATATGTTTTATGAAAGCCAATTTTGAGTATAGCTAGACATTGGGATTTCTGCAGCTTTCGCAAGCAACTTATAACTCAGAGATATGGCAATCATCAAAATCTAAATCATTATATCTAAAGCAATGGGATTATCATCCTCAAGGTTGAAAAAATTTCAAGAGTTTTATCACAGCAATTTCAGCTATTTTTAGGTTTCGTCATATGCTTTGCACTAGAGTAGAAGCAGTACAATACCAATTTTTACTATTGATAGTAGATGTGCAGCAACATCATGAAGATTAGCATTGCTAGTGGTGGTAATAGTCCAAACTTTAGCTACATTTTCTCTTTTAGCTAGTTTTTCATTTTCTTCTATCTAACTCAGCCCATTAATCTTATATTCATTAATTCTAACTTGGATGGCATTTGCTGTAGTAATACTTTATTTTCAATATCTCTATTACTCGATTTCCTCAAAGAGATCAACATCGAGTCAAGACTATCAATCCTAGAAACAAGAATTCTTATTGAGCTTTTCCTCAATCAGATTTACTAAAGTATTGTGTACTAACAAACTTCTACATGGTTTCAAGTCGTAGTGCATCTATTGTTGTAAGAATTCATAGAATTAATATAATCAGTACTCATTAGTATAGTGGTATGGCCTATAGTTATTACTAGAATTGTTCCGATACATTGTTGTTGAATTATTATTTTTAATGAAGTCTAGACAACATGTTCTCTCTTTGGCAACCAATGAGCTAATGGAACATTATTAGATCAACATTAGTCCTAGTCACTGCAAGCATAGACATATTACATCAACCCTATCATTCAAGGTAAGAAGGTAAATTCTGTTGAAGAATCCTCTTCTTTGAATGATAAGGTTGATGCTATTATGTCTATGCTTGCGAATGATAGGACTAATGTTGATCCTAATAATGTTCCATTAGCTTCATTGGTTGCCCAAGAAGAACATGTTGATGTAAACTTCATTAAAAATAATAATTTCAACAACAATGCTTATCTGAACAATTCTAGTAATAACTATAGGCCATACCCTTATAATAATGGTAACGGTTATGCTAATTCTTATGGGAATTCTTACAACAATAATAGGAATACACCCCTGGACTTGAAGCCATGCTTAAAGAATTTATTAGTACACAAACCGCCTTTAACAAATCATGTTGAGGAAAAGCTCAATAAAATTGATATTCTTGTTTCTAGAGTTGATAGTGTTGCCTCCGATGTTGATCTTTTGAAATCGAAAGTTATGCCTAATAGGGATATTGAAAATAAAATTGTTACTACAGAAAATGCCATCCAAGTTAGAATTAATGAGAATATAAGATTAATGGCTGAATCAGCGTGCTAGGTGGGATAGAGAAGAAAATGAAAAATTAGCTAAAAAGGAAAATGTAGCTAAAGTTTGGACTATTACCACCACTAGCAATGCTAAAGATTCATATGTTGCTGCACCTCCTACTATCAATGGTAATATAATTGGTGTTGGCAATGCTTCTACTCCTAGTGCAAAGCGCGCGAAATTACCTGAAACTGCTTGTGATAAAACTGCTGAAATTTTTTCCAACCTTGGGGATGATAATCCCATTGCTTTAGATTGTAATGATTTAGATTTTGATGATTGCCACATCTCTGAAGTTATAAAGTTCTTGCAAAAACTTGCTAAGAGTCCCAATGCTAGCGCTATAAATTTGGCTTTCACAAAACATATTACAAATGCTCTCATAAAAGCTAGAGAAGAGAAACTAAAACTTGAAACTTCTATTCCTAGAAATCTAGAGGATGGTTGGGAGCCCATCATTAAAATGAGAGTCAAAGATTTTGATTGTAATGCCTTATGTGATCTTGGTGCAAGTATTTCTGTTATGCCTAAAAAAGTCTATGATATGCTTGACTTGCCACCATTGAAAAATTGTTATTTGGATGTTAATCTCGCTGATAATGCTAAAAAAACCTTTGGGGAAAGTTTATAATGTTCATATTATGGTTAACAATAACCTTGTCCCCGTTGATTTTGTTGTCTTGGATATTGAATGCAATGCATCTTGCCCCATTATATTGGGAAGACCTTTTCTTCGAACCGTTGGTGCTACTATTGATATGAAGGAAGGAAATATTAAATATCAATTTCCTCTCAAGAAAGGTATGGAACACTTCCCTAGAAAGAGAATGAAGTTACCTTATGATTCTATCATTAGAACAAGTTATGATGTTGATGCTTCATCTTTCGATGTTACTTGAGTTACACTTTCTCGCGCCTAGCCGAAAGGCGTTAAAGAAAAGCGCTTATGGGAGACAACCCATGTTTTTACTACAGTATTTTATTTTATATTTGTGTCTTGGAAGTTGTTTACTACTGTAGCAACCTCTCCTTATCTTAGTTTTATGTTTTGTTGTGCCAAGTAAAGTCTTTGATAGAAAAGTAAGTACTAGATTTGGATTACTGCGCAGTTCCAGATTTCTTTGCCGTCACGAATCTGGGTCTATCTCCCCGTAGGTAGCTCAGAAAATTACGCCAATTTACGAGCATGATCCTCAGATATGTACGCAACTTTCATTCAATTTGAGCATTTTCGTTTGAGCAAGTCTGGTGGCCTAATAAAATCCATCTTTACGGACTGTTCTGTTTTGATGGATTCTGTCTTTTATTTCGCATTGCCTCTTTTGCTATGTTGGATGAATTTCTTTGATCCATTAATGTCCAGTAGCTTTATGCAATGTCCAGAAGTGTTAAGAATGATTGTGTCACCTCTGAACATGTGAATTTTTATTATGCACTAACCCTCTAATGAGTTGTTTCGAGTTTGGTGTGGAGGAAGTTTTCAAGGATCAAGAGAGGAGTATGATGCAATATGATTAAGGAGAGTGAAAGCTCTAAGCTTGGGGATGCCCCGGTGGTTCACCCCTGCATATATTAAGAAGACTCAAGCGTCTAAGCTTGGGGATACCCAAGGCATCCCCTTCTTCATCGACAACATTATCGTGTTCCTCCCCCGAAACTATATTTTTATTCGGCCACATCTTATGTACTTTGCTTGGAGCGTCGGTTTGTTTTTGTTTTTTGTTTTGTTTGAATAAAATGGATCCTAGCATTCACTTTATGGGAGAGAGACACGCTCCGCTGTTGCATATGGACAAATATGTCCTTAGGCTCTACTCATAGTATTCATGGCGAAGTTCTTCTTCGTTAAATTGTTATATGGTTGGAATTGGAAAATGATACATGTAGTAACTCTAAAATGTCTTGGATAATTTGATACTTGGCAATTGTTGTGATCATGTTTAAGCTCTTGCATCATATACTTTGCACCCATTAATGAAGAAATACTTAGAGCTTGCTAATTTGGTTTGCATATTTGGTTTCTCTAGAGTCTAGATAACATCTAGTATTGAGTTTTGAACAACAAGGAAGACGGTATGGAGTCTTATAATGTTTACCATATGTCTTTTATGTGAGTTTTGCTGTACCGTTCATCCTTGTGTTTGTTTCAAATGACCTTGCTAGCCTAAAACCTTGTATCGAGAGGGAATACTTCTCATGCATCCAAAATCCTTGAGCCAACCACTATGCCATTTGTGTCCACCATACCTACCTACTACATGGTATTTATCCGCCATTCCAAAGTAAATTGCTTGAGTGCTACCTTTAAAACTCCATCATTCACCTTTGCAATATATAGCTCATGGGACAAATAGCTTAAAAACTATTGTAGTATTGAATATGTACTTATGCACTTTATCTCTTATTAAGTTGCTTGTTGAGCGGTAACCATGTTTCGGGGACGCCATCAACTATTCTTTGTTGGATATCATGTGAGTTGCTATGCATGTCCGTCTTGTCCGAAGCAAGAGAGATCTACCACCTTCATGGTTGGAGCATGCATATTGTTAGAGAAGAACTTTGGGCCGCTAACTAAAGCCATGATTCATGGTGGAAGTTTCAGTTTGGACATATATCCTCAATCTCATATGAGAATAATAATTGTTGCCACATGCTTATGCATTAAAGAGGAGTCCATTATCTCGTTGTCCATGTTGTCCCGGTATGGATGTCTAAGTTGAGAATAATCAAAAGCGAGAAATCCAAAATGCGAGCTTTCTCCTTAGACCTTTGTACAGGCGGCATGGAGGTACCCCATTGTGACACTTGGTCAAAACATGTGCATTGCAAAGATCCGGTAGTCCAAGTTAATTAGGACAAGGTGCGGGCACTATTAGTATACTATGCATGAGACTTGCAACTTGTAAGATAAATTTTCATAACTCATATGCTTTATTACTACCGTTGAAAAAATTGTTTCATGTTTTCAAAATAAAAGCTCTAGCACAAATATAGCAATCGATGCTTTCCTCTTTGAAGGACCATTCTCTTTACTTTTATGTTGAGTCAGTTCACCTATCTCTCTCCACCTCAAGAAGCAAACACTTGTGTGAACCGTGCATTGATTCATACATACTTGCATATTGTACTTGTTATATTACTCTATGTTGACTATTATCCATGAGATATACATGTTACAAGTTGAAAGCAACCGCTGAAACTTAATCTTCCTTTGTGTTGCTTCAATACCTTTACTTTGATTTATTGCTTTATGAGTTAACTCTTATGCAAGACTTATTAATACTTGTCTTTAAGTACTATTCATGAAAAGTCTTTGCTTTATGATTCACTTGTTTACTCATGTCATCACCATTGTTTTGATCGCTGCATCCACTACATATGTTTACAAATAGTATGATCAAGGTTATGATGGCATATCACTTCGTAAATTATCTTTGTTATCGTTTTACCCTGCTCGGGACGAGCGTAACTAAGCTTGGGGATGCTGATGCGTCTCCGACGTATCGATAATTTCTTATGTTCTATGCCATATTATTGATGATATCTACATGTTTTATGCACACTTTATGTCATATTCGTGCATTTTCTCGGAACTAACCTATTAACAAGATGCCGAAGTGCCGCTGTCGTTTTCTCGCTGTTTTTGGTTTCGTAAATCCTAGTAAGGAAATATTCTCGGAATTGGACGAAATCAAAGCCCGGGGGCCTGTTTTCTCACGAAGCTTCCGTAAGTCCGAAGGAGAGACGAAGAGGGGCCACGGAGGGGCCACACTATAGGGCGGCGCGGCCCCCCTTGGCCGCGCGGCCCCGTGGTGTGGGGCCCCCGTGCCGCCTCTTGACCTGCCCTTCCGCCTATAAAAAGTCTCCGTGACGAAACCCCCGCACCGAGAGCCACGATACGGAAAACCTTACCGAGACGCCGCCGCCGCCGATCCCATCTCGGGGGATCCAGGAGATCGCCTCCCGCACCTCGCCGGAGAGGGGAATCATCTCCCGGAGGACTCTACACCGCCACGGTCGCCTCCGGAGCGATGAGTGAGTAGTTCACCCCCGGACTATGGGTCCATAGCAGTAGCTAGATGGTTGTCTTCTCCTCATTGTGCTTCATTGTTGGATCTTGTGAGCTGCCTAACATGATCAAGATCATCTATCCGTAATTCTATATGTTGTGTTTGTCGGGATCCGATGGATAGAGAATACTATGTCATGTTAATTATCAAGTTATTACACATGTGTTGTTTATGATCTTGCATGCTCTCCGTTTCTAGTAGAGGCTCTGGCCAAGTTTTTACTTTTAACTCCAAGAGGGAGTACTTATGCTCGATAGTGGGTTCATGCCTCGCATTGACACCGGGACAAGGACGTAAAGTTCTAAGGTTGTGTTGTGCCGTTGCCACTAGGGATAAAACATTGGCGCTATGTCCGAGGATGTAGTTGTTGATTACATTACGCACCATACTTAATGCAATTGTCCGTTGCTTTGCAACTTAATACCGGAGGGGGTTCGGATGATAACTCCGAAGGTGGACTTTTTAGGCATAGATGCAGCTTGGATGGCGGTCTATGTACTTTGTCGTAATGCCCAATTAAATCTCACTATACTTATCATGTCATGTATGTGCATTGTTATGCCCTCTCTATTTGTCAATTGCCCGACCGTAATTTGTTCACCCAACATGCTTTTATCTTATGGGAGAGACACCTCTAGTGAACTGTGGACCCCGGTCCATTCTTTAATACCGAAATACAAATCTGCCGCAATACTTGTTTTTACCGTTTTCTCTCGCAAACAATCATCTTCCACACAATACGGTTAATCCTTTGTTACAGCAAGCCGGTGAGATTGACAACCTCACTGTTTCGTTGGGGCAAAGTACTTTGGTTGTGTTGTGCAGGTTCCACGTTGGCGCCGGAATCTTCGGTGTTGCGCCGCACTACATCCCGCCGCCATCAACCTTCAACGTGCTTCTTGACTCCTACTGGTTCGATTAAACCTTGGTTTCTAACTGAGGGAAACTTGCCGCTGTGCGCATCACACCTTCCTCTTGGGGTTCCCAACGGACGTGTCAACTACACGCATCATCTATCAGAACTTTTCTTGTAGTGCAGCCTGTGGAAAATATCTCCATCTGCAGGGGTAGACTGGAGTTTTCCTCACGCGCTGGTCCCTGGACGACTCCTCTCCCAATCAATCCCCTCGCTCCTCATGTTCCAATCCACTGGCCTCTTCCTCTCCCAATCACCTCGCCTCGATCCCATCCGTGCCTCGTCTCCGTCGCTGCCGCCGCCCGCCGCCGACGAACATCGTCGATCCAGACCGCGCCCCATCCCCGTCCTACGCGTCGTCATAGTCTTCTCCGCCGAGACAGCCGGCGCGCCGTTGCTGG
Organism: Lolium rigidum; assembly: GCF_022539505.1. Classification (NCBI taxonomy): domain Eukaryota; kingdom Viridiplantae; phylum Streptophyta; class Magnoliopsida; order Poales; family Poaceae; genus Lolium; species Lolium rigidum. The sequence continues at coordinate 110,195,429 of NC_061508.1, read as the reverse complement.
TTCCCTCCATGGGGCCTCTGGTGCTGGAGATGAGGGCGAGGTTTGGCAGAAACAGGGCGCATCGTGCCTCTCCCAAGCTTCTCCGCGAGGGAGAGCATGGTGGTCAGTCCGTCGGTCCTCTCCTACAGGCCTGCAACGATGGGGGATTTCCATGTCCGAGCTCCACCTCCACTCACAGGTTGTGATGCGGCTCCGTGGCGGGGGAGGAAGAGGTAGGTGCTCATGATGGGGCACAATGACGAGTCAGAGGAGGTAGCTCCAGGAGGCCACGGTCCGTGGTGCCGCCGACCCTCCACCTGCTCTCCTCCGCCAAGCAAGATGCTGCCTCGTCCCTCTCCTCCATCGGTGGCATTCTCGCGTAAGCTCTCCCTTGGTTTCTTCCTATTCCAACCCTAGCTCTTGGCATTGTTCGTTCCTTCCACGTGTGCAATTTTATTCCATGATGTTTGCACATCCGTAGATCTGGAAGTACTGGATTCGTAGCTTGCTAAAAAAATGATTGTGTCTTTTTATCAAGAAAGATGGAGAAATAGTTAGTAAAACTTAGTAGTTCTACACCATTCCGTGGCATGGATACATATATGTATCAGCTTTTATTTGTGATTGATTTATGTAAAAAAAAGATGATTATTTTTGTTGTGTATGCAAGTCTCGATCTGCTTAGGTAAGTTGAGAAAAAATTCAGCTTCGCAATTTTCTTGTTCGAAAATTTGTAACTACATATTTTGAGTACAATATTTCTTGCTGGGAGGAATACTGTTCTAGCCTATCCACCGATATTGAGTAGAATATTTCTTGCGTGGAGAAATACTCGCTCTATCCTATCAACTAATATGTATTTCCCGCTGAATTGAACCCGAATTAAGCATGTGGGGAACCACTACCGTTATCAAACCGTGACCTTACCGAGTCAGCCTTCTTCGTTTCCCCTCTCTCACACAGTCTCGCATCCGAGCAAGACACAGGTAATCTTTTGCCCTTCTTTTGTTTATTCATCTTCAGGTCAGGAATTAGATTAGTTAATGCTCATGAATAGGGTTCACCAGCTTTCTTGAATTGGGTTGAAATAGGAGGACATGAGGAAACCAACAAGGAAGGGTGCCGGTAGCCTTGAAGTTGTCGTGGTGCTCCCTCTTCCCATCCCGGAAGATTATTTTGAAAGCAGATAAATTATTTTTGATTCATATGCTTCTAATTTTACCCTTTGTTTGGTTCAGCTGTTTTCTGAAGGAAGAAGACGAAGTTCTTTGTTTCTATGTTCGAAGTGAATACATGTAAATCAAATGACATGATATGTTATTGGGATGTGGTTTCTAGGTATCATCTTATTGATATTAGCTCCTGCTCTTCTATGATTAGTTGTTTGGTCTTCCTGTTCTCTTGGGGAAACGCAGTATGGTGCCCCGCTGGTGGCCGGTGAATGCAGTCCTAGCATAGAAATATATGATTTTATTGTCACTAGCATTTGTTTGCTCACATGTATTTAGTCTTTAGCTAGATATAAGTGCATTTATTTGAATATCTATTATTTCTTTTATTGAATACCAGTTTTACCTCTTTTGCGGATTAATTATCGCTTATCCTTCATTGAATTTTTCTTAGCCAATGGAAATAGAGAAATTTACTTCTATTTCCCCGATATGTTTCGACGCAACCGCTTTATTCCCAAGTGTATTGTGGATTGCCAGGATGACCTTTGGATATGGTTATTGGCGGGGATGGCCTTTCGACATGATTATGGCATTCTAATAATTACAACAAGAGCAATGCCATTGCCTTGCCATGAGCATGAGGTTTCCGTGAATACACGTGAGTCTCTCTCACTCCCATCTCTCCTCGCTCATGTTTTATCCCGTTAGTACATAAAAGCACTTGGTTAGTACCTTTGCTTTTTTTTCATAATGATTCATTATATTCCTGCAAAGATGGCTGGAGAAATGGCCCAAGACATGGCTAGAGAAATAGCATATAGTTTTTAACTATGCTTTGCCTAAGAATGTGATATATTGTCTGTATATAGCTGGTGGTTCAATAGCGGGAACCATATCAATCATATGCTACTAATTTTAGTAATAAGAAAAAGAAGATTGCTATCTAAACACGCTGCTTGCGAGTTCATCGTGTCATCACCCTTCAGTCGTAGGCCGAGAATTCTAATCTACACCGCGTTAGTTCTTTCTATACACGTTGATACATATATTAATTTATATATTATATCAAGTGTTTCTTAATATTACATGTAATCCTTTGTTAATAATTTTAGTAAAAGTGCCCTAAACAATCTGGATAGATGTTGGTTTGAATGAAAACATGTGTAGTTAACCCCATATATTATTCACAAAAGTGTTCAAGTCCATATTTTTTCTATTTAATTTTTTAATTCTCGACTATATGGGAGTGGTAGTTTCTAATTCCCTTTGTTGATTATAAGATTAATAGTTCCATGAATTTCTAATTGTTACTGTAAGGTTACCAATAGAGCACCAGATTGGTTTGGTGGAATCTACTGAGAATTTCTGCGCCATACAAGTATGAGAATCTCACCGGGCGATGAGGCAATATTATTTTTGGAATGATGAGTATCCTTATATTGCAGGAAAAACCAAATTGCTCTAGGATTTTCTTTTTTTCATAGCAAAGACGTTAATTTGTTGAAAATTATTCTTTCTAAGCTAAATTAATGAAGACTTGATGCATGTTAAATCATAAATAATAGCAGCCTGATTTGATGTTATATGTTTGAAACGATGATGCTTGCAGACCCTTAACTTTTGATGGACTATGCATGAAAGAATTTGGTTTGCTTGTTGTTGGGGTACACCTCGGTTTTCGTAATGGTGAATCCATGTCGATTTTTGTCTTGCAGCTACATCTAATCGGATATGCACTTTCAGCCAGCTCATCCTTCCTTCCTTGCTACCGCCTGCATTTTATGGAGAGATGCAGGTATGAGATCTTCCGCCTCCGTCGTGCATGGCAGTCGCCTACGAATATCCGTGCCCGAGGTGAACCCTTGTCGATTCGCTGTAGTTTACCTCTTTATATTATTCTGTGTTATACTTGAGTTATTGATGCTTCAGTGATTTTCCAAGCATAGGTTTCATTTGTTGATAGCTTGGTCCATAAGAGAACGAGCATGGTGGATGTCGAGTAAATGAGGTTAGCTTTTTATTGCTTTTGTTGTTGATTATGCAAGCAATGTCACACCACCGCTTAGAAATGTAACACACGCTATAGTTTCTTCTGTAGGTGATAGCATGTGTAAGCAGTTTTAATTCTTATCTTTGAGAGGTTTAAACACCCTTAAGTAGTGGTTGATGGTACCTTTGTTTTGCTGAAAGGTCATGTAAGCAGTTTTTTAATTGAATCCCCGAGTGGTTTATTTTCAGTAATCGGTGTATAAATGACCAAGTTTTATATTTATGTCCGAAAATTTTGATTCCCAAGTAAAATTAGGAACTGAGCTTGTACTGTTTTTTTCCTTCAGTTTGAATATGCTAAACTACCTTTATGTCTACCATCGCTGTACAATTAGCTGCCAAAAGATCAGGAGCTGCCTCACGGTATAACCAGGCAGCCAGCATCTGCGACGACAATTGCGATATGCATGACTCCGGTGGCCGCATTGCCTTCTATATGAGACAACAACTCTGCTGAAGGATGTATGCAATCTAAAAATATGTCTCTCGATCTTCACATTATTTGTGTAGACAACATATTAATATTCATGCATGATGCGTCCTTAGAGAAGATAGCAGCGGTTATTTCCAGTATGTGCTTAATTAATAGCAGTAAGTAGTCTAACTTCAATTCTTAATCGCATGGCCACTACTTTCTTAGTTGATGTCATGTAGCTTTATTATTACATACGGATGGTATGGCATGCCATTGCTTTTTCTGTCTCGGTTGTGGATTTACCAATTGTCGTGTCTTCTCGTTTTGCACGCAGATGTTGTTCCATGTGTTAAGTCTTCCATTGATATGCATGCTCGGAGGCGTGAAATTCGTCTTGGGACGATCCCGAGTTGGATATGAGGATGGGGATGGTACGTTTTATTTTCTAATGAGGAATATGCAAGGATATTTGACTAAAAAATGAGTATAAATAGCTAGCAAACTTTCCAAGTAAGTACAGTTAGGGCTTGCCTATAGAAAAGCACACACAATTATGTTCACAAAATAGTTTCGTGAGATGTCTACAAAGCTCTAATTTTTCCAACCTATTGAAGAAAACAATAATTTAAAAGGAGTTAATGGATACATACCCACATGCTATAAGTGTTCAGAATTCTTCAATATCAACTCTGAGTGATAAGAGCATATCATTTTCTTGCAAACTTCTTGCAATAGAATTAGTCCTTTAAAAGATCTTCAAGTGCAGCCCTGAGTGATGAGAGCTCATGTTGGCTTGCATGCCGCCTGCAACAGAGCATATATATAGGGCGCTTCTAGGCATCAGACGTCTGATCCATGCTTCGGATCGGACCAGTTCTTGGCCGTCGGATCAGCAGCATTTTGGCCATGCGATGAAAGAAGTCCAGCTAGTAGCAGACAGCTCCATGCATGGAATAAATGGCCCCGCAAACTGCTCCCCCAAACTGTTCCCGGCGGCTGCGCTTAATCCGGCCAGCGTTTAATCCGGCCATTAATTAGCCCCCGATTAGTATGCTGTTTGAATGCATGGAAGCGTAATTTTCCTGTTGAATTGAAGCAAATAATCTGGCTAGCAATTCTGCACGAGAAGCATGGAAGCAGAAGGAACGAAACATTCTTCTTGATGCATGGAAGCATCATTTTCTGTCGTTCTGTTTTGGAGACAATAAACAATGCTTCCCATGCAGTGATAATTTGCTTCAAATTCAAAAAAAGTAGTTTGTTATAATGATTTTATTTCAACGTGGAAAATTTATGTTTCTATCGACGGGACAATTTGCTTCTACAGAAAATGAAACATGCTTCGTTGGTATGTAAACTTTCTGTCTTACACTAATCATGGATACAAAAGCATGCTTCCAACAATTCGCGCTATGCTCCAGTCAATTCGAAAATACGCTTCCACGTGGGGCGGGTGACAACAGCCTCGTGCAGCCGTCGAGGTACCGGGATGTCTTTCTTGAGCTCCTCCATAGTGACGGCAACATCGGCGACGAAGTACGGTCAGCGAGGTCGTGGTCGCCGACATTGGCGGACGCAGCGGGGGGGCCGGGGGGGCGTGGCCCACCCAGAATTCTGCCGGCCCAATTAGTACCTGATGGAAAAAAGCCCGATTTGACGATTAATCCTGGGTCGAGCCTCGAGCGCACTGGTCGTCGAGGCAACCAGGGAGAGGAGAGGACCAGACGTCCATGCGCATTCGCGATTCCCCAATCCCCACGCCCAGACCGCCGCCGCCCACCGCTCAGGCCCCGGCGCCGCCGCTGCCCGCCGGCGCCGCCGCTGCCCGCCGGCGCCTCCGCTGCTCATCCCGGCGCTCGCCCGCCCAGCCCCGCCGCGCCGCCGCTCTGCCGCAGTCCGCAGAGACCGCCGGCCGTCGGTCGCCGGCCGCCGCTCGGAAGGTCGAGCGCCGCCCGCCCCTGATCTCAACCAGTCCCAACTGCCGAGAGTGAGGCCGGTGAGCTACTGAGCTGAACATTTTCTGATTTGCAACGTATGTCCCTGTGTGGCTGTGTATGTCTATTCTCTGTTACTTTGTAAGTTTGTATGTTAGAAGAACACATAAAATTACTAAATTAGTAATGTTTAAATGTTTCAATTGTGTAGAAATGAAGAGGAATAGCCAAATTGAGCTACTTTTTCAGAAACAAGCATCAAATGACTTTGTTTTCAATCTCAACTTGATGCTTGTTGTTCTTGGCTACACAAATGACTTGTCTATATTTTTGCAAAAGAAGGATCAAGATATTCTCAATGCAATGGCGCTTGTTGGATTGGCAAAGAAGAAAATGAAGGATATGAGGTCATCACTTGGATGGGAAAGATTTCTTGCAAAGGTGACATTCTTTTGCAACACTCATGGCATTGAAGTTCCTTCCCCGGAATCTAATTATGTGGCTCATGAAAGATCACAACGGTATTATGAAAAGCAAACAAATGATGATCGTTATAGAAGAGAAGTGTATCTTGGTGTTGTTGATCAAGTTATTCAAGAGCTTGACAATCGGTTTGATGAGGTTAACATGGAGTTGCTTATTTGTATGGCGGCTTTGAATCCCGTGAATTCATTTGCTTCTTATGATGCACAAAAGGTAATGAGACTTGCTCAATTCGACCCCAATGACATATCAAGCATGGATTTGTTAAGACTTGAACCCCAACTTGAGATCTTTATTGATGACATGAGAAAAGATGATAGATTCAAATGTGTCAATCATCTTGGTGAGATCTCTATTAAGCTTGTTGAAACAAAAAAGCATGTTGTTTATGATTTAGTTTACATGCTTCTCAAATTGATATTGCTTCTACCGGTGGCGACGGCGAATGTTGAAAGAGTATTTTCCGCAATGAGTCTAGTGAAAAACAAGTTGAGAAATAGTATGGGTGATAACCTCTTAAACCATTGCTTAGTGACATTTATCGAGCGAGGGGTGTTCATTCATGTAAGTGATGATACCATTGTTGAAACTTTCATGGCAATGCGAAACCGTAGATTGAAGAAATGATGTAAGTTTCTAATTATGCTATATTCTACATGTAAGACCCTTGTAATGTTCTGAACTATTTGTATTGTAATCGTGCACATTTGATATATGTGTTGAACTCCAATGCAATGAATTTGTCTTGTATATTGTTCATTACTTCATTATGTAAAGGTTTTTCACATTTTGGGGGGTGCGCAAATTTTTTTTTTTTTGAGGTATGCCCCCCCTCCAATTCTTTCCTGCGTCCGCCACTGGTCGCCGAGGTACACGACGATGATGTCGACGAGGAAGCGTGGTCGGCGACGTCGTGGTCGCCGAGCTATGCCACGATGTCGGCGAGCCCCTGGTGGCTAGGTGAACGCCTACTCGAGGCAACAAAGCACAGCGAACAACACAGGGAAGCCCCCGGAGGCGCCCTGGACCTGGAGCAGCGGCGGCTCGTGACCGTGCACGGCGTCGAACACCTTGGGCACAGCGGGAGCGGCGGATCAACACGTGCCATGGGCGCTCGGATCAGGCGCGTACGGAGGTCTCGAGCGCCGGCAGCGTCGCCTGGATGCTGGATGTCCTCGAGTCGATGCCTCGGGCGGCGCCAGATCCTACCCCAACGCACTCGATCTCTCCACGTCGGCGGGCAGCGTGCGCTCCGCCTCCGCCAGACTCGCCGCGTCGTGGGGGAATTGGGGAGCGTGGTTGGATTCCTAGAATTTATAGGGCAAGCACCCTACGTCAGATTGATCTGGGATCATCGCACGGCTGAGTGTCCGTCCGAACGAAGAGAAGGAATCGGACGTCAGACTAGAATACTTTCCCATATATATATTGTCAATTCGGATGCACTAACAAAGCAGAACTGAATTTGTAGGTCAATTAATCTTCAGTTTGCACTGGAAACATGGTACTGTGGACTGTATAGTATGCCACATATTCACCTTAGTTTGATCCAATATAGATGCAACCGAAATTTATCTCTGGGAATGCTGCTATACTGTAGCTGGATAATTCTTAGGTGTTTCGGTCATGAGCGCATTCCGCAAATGTATTGAGTCAAATAATCAGAAACATTATAGAAACTTTTACTTCTGAAGTACCTTCAATCAGTCGGAGTCCGTGCCGTAAGACCCAGCTACCTACTTAAGGCATACAAGAAACAAAAAGATTGTGCTTAAAGTTACTGTAATAAGTGAAGATGTAGTGCAAGATGCCACTTGGCTGTGATAATTCAAAAGAAAAAAGAACGACCTTGGGCCTAAAGATTAGTCTGCTCCGATAGAAACATACAAATGATGTTGTGCGCATAGGTGTTTTTGCCTTCCAGACGCAACTATGGAAGCTCATGTAGGCAACAACTGCCCCACCCGCCTGGTGCTGCAGCTGCCAACAGATAGACTCGACCTCTTGGTGTAGACGCTTCCACTGGACCATCTCTCTGTTGCCCGGTGCTGCGACCTTCGCAGCCGCGCCTCCTCTAGGCTAGCCATTGCCATAATGTTGTTTACAAGAGGTTGCAAGAAATAGAATGACATCAATTAACACTTATTAATTCATACTCCCTCCGTTTGAAAATAAGTGACCCGGATTTGTCTAGATTCGCATGTATCACATCACCATCATTTTTTCCTACATCTCTTTTTGTTCGTGTGTGTATATGTTGGGTAATTTGTTCTCATTATTACATTGTTTCGTAAATTCCATTCCTAATTCTGAAGACAATTTAAGAGGTCAATGAGGTTATAAAAGGGGATTGCGGAAAGAGTAGGTTGCATCTTTTGGCGGTTGCCAAATCATTAGACCATCTCCTTTCGGTACTAACTCCTGAAAAATTGATAATATTACAGTTGTTCATTTAACTCTCTACTTACAAATTTTGCACCTTCGAGCAGATAGGAGATCATGCAGCCCAGGGCTCTCCAGTACTCCTTTTTCGGTTGTGAAGAGGCGAGCGTGGACTGATTTGGTAGACGGTACGGTGGTAGGTCGGGGCAATCTCAACTGTTGTTGCTACAAGATGGTACCCCTAGGAGCTATACAACCACGGATCTCCAGGTTCGTCGTCATCGACTAGCAATCAGCTACATACCCTTAGTTAGGTGATCACTCATTATTTAGTTACTCGGTTCACCGTTTCTTGCCATGATGTGTGAAGTGTCGTTGGCCTGACCATCAATTTTTATGCGTGCTCAAGCTGTTGTTTTATATGCAAAAAAAATTTGTGTGTGTGCTCAGGATACACCTTAATTAGATGCATCTATTTCTAAAGATGTAGAGTGACGTGAGAAAGGAATACAAACTCTTCTGAAATTATGCTATTAGAGTTATAGTTGCCTATCACTAACTGTATAGAAAATGCACGCTTCGTTTGCTGTCAACCATACAGGTTATGTAGATTTACATTTTATTTGTGTTGTGATTTTTAAAGATCATGATACACATTGCCTATGTAGATGATTTTGGTGTTCCTTCCTTTGCTTTTGTTGCCCTCGGTAGAATTAACATCTGTTAATTAGTATAATATATTTTCCCTCCTATTCAATGGCTGTACATAATATATTAACAAATGTTTCTCGATCTATTAGTATAACTGTTTTTGATTGTTAATTATTTTTTCACCTATACATGTGTCTCACGGGATCGTGCGCCAAGACGCACCCCTAATCTTGGACTCTTCGCACCAGCCCACTACTGAGCATTACCACAATAAAATGTTTGCCGCAGCCGAATATGCTAGAAGTACAGGTTATATTGTCTTATGTATTGTCTAAGGAAGTGTTATATTGTCTTATGTATTGTCTAAGGAAGTCCTAAATTATTTATCTGTTGCTTGACCAATGGTTTTTCTAACTGAAACAGTATGGCCATGTGCCCATGTTGTTCCTTTGTTTACCAAAATAAATTTAACTTCCGATCACAAAATAAAAGAATATCCATGGATGTCTCTTCTCTTTAATTATGTATCCTGAAACAGCTACTGACAATGACTATTGATAAAATTGTTACGAACACCCTCTTTGGTTTATACACAATAGGTACAATCATATCTTATGGAACTGCTTTTACACAGACTTTTTTAGAACTGGTAATGAGTATATTTTTTTCAAAGCTGAATGCAGTGCAGATTTGTAGGTTAATAAAAAAGAAAGGTATTGTTAGTTATATCCTATTACAGTAATGTAGTGCCCAGAATTAGATGTACCATAATCTCATTAGCTTTGCCCTAAATGAAAACTATTAGAAAGTTCTGTGTGTTACTTGAGTTACAATTTTACACTATTTCTTTATAATATAGTATCTCCTATATCTTGCACTATTGTTTCTTCCTCCAGAGATAAAAATGCAACTGCAGAGAAACATGCTAATAAGGAGTTTGATGGGACCCTTTCTTCCGTTGAAAATTGCTGGTCCACTTCTTGTTATTTTTTTTCACTTTCCATAGTGCCTGACTTTGGAAGATGTAATATCCGGTTATTGCTTGCATTTGACTATATTTGTGCTATTTGTAATGTAATTCATTCAGTTTACCGATTATACATTTTGTCGCAAATCTGAATTTGCTAAGATATCCAAATATCTGATTTATTCATTTGGTTTAGAGTCCAATATCTTAGCGTGTAATGGAGTCGATTTAAACACCCAAAAGGGTCTTCTGCTGGTGGCTGACACTCTGTTTTTGTACTTATGAGTATTGTAGAGAGCTACAAGTGTGCCCTTAGATTAATAGTATCCTTTCTTTCAAACTGTGCATTTGTTTCACAGCTCAATACGTACGCCAACATCGCACGATAAATGAATATATCATACTAATGTCTGGCCTGTCTCCCTAACACCAACAAACAATGATACTAGAATCGTTTTGTAGTGTAGTAGGATAACCAGTTGACACGTTGTACAGGTTTAACTAATCCAAGAGGATCAAGGGGAACAGCCAAAGGTTGCAGGTAGGAAAGCGGGAAATATGTTGTGCATATTTAGTTATTTTTCTGGAATCTTTCTTCTTCCAGAAAAGTCTTCTGAAATGAACACAAAATTTCAAGAATTCGTCAGAAAATCTCTTTGAAGGGAGGCTTTGCCAATTTCAGTATTCGGGTCACAGGTTTCAGTCAAATAATATATACGAAGCTCCTGGATTCACTCCAATGAAGGAAGAAAACTGGACCGCATCACCTCCGTGCGGACGCGAATACAGCTAAGTGCGTATCCACAGTTGATCTGTAACAGCGAGAGTTCACACACAGCAAGCAGCAGCAGCTAATTAAGCTAAGGTAGGAATCAATCATTGACCTGTGCATTCTTCTCGTGAGCTAGAGCAGCACCCTCACCACACGGCTATCTGCGCGCCAGCGCCTCCTTCTCCCCCGGCGTTCACAAGCATGGACAGGAGCGTCGGCATGACAACGCCTGAAGCAGCCTACCTCCCGACATCTGCTGCCACAACGCCTTTTCCTGCTTCATCTGCATCTCCCGACCTCTGCTGCCACCTCCGCCTTCTCCTCCCATGAGCCCCCGAAGCTCAGCCGCTTCACCACCTTCCGGCCTCCCCGTCGTCGCCCCATTGCTTCCCGCCGCGGCAGCCATGATGATATGTGGGCATCAATCGATCGAGGAGGTGAACGAGCTTGGGGGAGAGGGTGGTGGTGGTAGGTAAGATTTCTCCGGCGTGAAGAAAAATGTGTTGGGCTAGGTTCGTGTCGTTTCAGCACACGTGTACACTAGCACTACGGTGGTCACGAGGCCTGGGGACACGTACAACACGAATATGCTGCACGGCAGCAGTGAGCGGCAATCTTTACCGGCAGTATGTGGCCGTGTTTGCCGTTCTCACTAATGGAGGAACAAAATAAATGCGTGCGTAAACTAAAAGCATATCCAATAAAGCGTTACAAATTAGTGTTGTAAAAGCATTTACAGAGCGCCTTTTTGGGTTTTAGCGCGCAGCTGTGTTGCAGTTTACCGGGTGCGCTAAATTTTACGCTACCGCTTTTTATCGCACGCTCTGGGGAGCCACTTTTTAGAGTGTGCTTTGTAAAATTTTCTCCGCACGTTGTATTTAGTGCTGCTTGAGCACACGATCTGCCCGCGCGCGCTAAATTGACGGTTTCTATCGCGCGGGGATGTTTTACCGTCTCTGTTGAAGATGCTCTAATTAGGTTTGCATTTCATCTTTTCATTTGTAGTGGTGTTCACTCTTGCCAAATTCTCAGGAGAAGCAACTCTTTCATCAAAACCATTTGGTACTCTGAACTAGGGCTATGAGAAGTGAAGATCATTACACCGCAAAACCAGCGGCAAAGCGGGAAATCCCATACATGGAGAGTAAATCTATGAAATCGAATCTATGAAAGCGTATGTTTTCTTTTGACCTGGATGAAAGCCTCGCTCCTTTTATCTTTCCCTTTTTCCAAGTGTGCCTTCTTGTGCTAAAACTCTCCGGGTTTTTGGTAGGCGAAGATACAAGTCGGTGAGCGATGCAAACCCTACAGCCGCAAGTTCAAATGTATGGTTGAAACGCCGATAATCTGGTCCTTGGGATTCTTTCATTTGCCCCATTGTGCTAAAACAATTCAAAAATTATGGTTCCAAACTGTGTCAGCGTCCAAGACACAAGTTCAAGCTTGGACGCTGACACAGTTTGGAATCATCATTTTTATTAACATTTAAGCCTTGAGGTTTAAGCTTAAATATGCATGTGCCATCCTAGAAAAGGCATTTGGAAAAAATGAGGAAAAATTACCTCATTAGATAAAGAACCAAGGTACACAATCACGGTTTCATTGTAACGAACGTGCATTAATCTCTTCTATTCTTACCGAGTATTTCATTTGCCCCGCATTTAACTGTTGGTGGTGCAAGTACCAATTATGTTTTTCTCGGTGCTGCTTATGTAGATATTGCTTTTGTTGTTTCTTTCTTACTTTTGTTGCTTTTGACATAGCCATCGAGTGTTTGCTACTATAATATATTTCTCTATTTTGCTGGTTGTATATAAATGTTCCTACTTTTTTTTGAAATATAAATGTTTCCTACTTCGTTTGTAATTTCGTGTGCTTTATCCTAAGATCATTCTAATGGCTTCGTTTTCTAAAACCTAAAAGTCAGAATATTATTTTTCACCTAATTTTTAGCAGTGTTATACAAAGTGTACATTAGCATAAGTTTTACGGGATCGTGCGCCAAGGCGCACATTTAAATCTAGTGTTGAGTATAGAGATAGAGATAGGGCCGCTCTGTGTAGTGTCTTGTAAAAAAAGGAAACATTGGCTTCGCGACTATAGCCAATAAGTAATTATTATATGTTTACACTTTGTTTTTCTATGGTTTTCATGTGTTCATCTGCACTTGTTTTGATAACTTTCATGTGTAATTTTTGGTTTCTCTTTTTTGCACTTACATTCATTATATATTTCTATATTTTTATCTTATTCTTGTGCTTTGCAAACATGCATATGGATCAGGGCCTAAGAGCAGTGAATCAGAGCAATCCTTGCTAGAGCTAAGAATAACCAAAACTTCTTTTTTGTGATCTTAAGCTACAAACTGTGAATTTGAATTCTATGTTTAGAAAAGTGCAAATGGAAAACACTCGCAAATTTAATTTTTAATAGATAACTATGCAAAATCTCATTCCTATCCTTTCTATGGCCTATCATCATATCATGTAACCTTAATTCTATAAGTATATCATATCACTCTTGGCTCTTGTTATATAAGAGCATGACATATATCCTAGCACTCTTGTTCTATAGCGTGCCATCAATCATTGGTATCCTTTTTCCACAATCCACCATCCCATGTCTTGCTGGCCGGCTAGTTGGTTTGTCACCTTAACAAGTTGAGCTACTCTGATAGTTTTGTTGTGTTCCATTTTGCACGGTGAAAGATGTTGTTTATTCCCATAAACATTCGCTTTCGTATGCATGTTTGTGGTTTGCCTCTAATTTTCCCCATGTTTGTTTTCTGGTGCTATCTTCTTTTCTATTTATTACATGATTTTGTACACGTTAACACATATTCACACATGTCGCCCTGGTATTTTATTTTATTGTTTGAAACATGGTAGCCACAACAAAGCATTTTCCGTTATGTTGTATCCTATGATATAATAATATTATTACTACTGCATATGACTCGATTATTATCTTAGACACTAGTGGTTCTTGTCTTCTTTTTGGCCTAGTGTAGCTTGCAAAACCCACTCTTCATTTTCTTCTCCTCTTGAGCATGGCTTGCAAAATCCACTCTTTATTTGATATGTGCATATTTGATATGTAAACTAGTTTTTAATGTCGTGCCGTTGCAGAGGCTAGGTGTGTATTTGATATCATCTTGATAGTAATATGTTATTATTTGCCGAAAAAATGTGGCATAGAAGTTGGACAAAAAGTTATACGTTCAGTTCTCATGTTACCTAATTCGTAGGTGCCCTTCAATACTGGTTCCAACTTTACAGGGATTTCTCAGCACCTACTCCATTGCATCCATGTACTACAAGCCTAGCTAGAACTTGTCACTCAGAATCGAACAACTTGACAACGAACGCACCTCCTAATCACATGCTCTCCAGCGCAATGCAGTTTTATATACTTCATTCACTGACATAGGCCAAAGTGAACCTGTTTAACGTGTATATATAACTATATAAGCTACTTACTGCTCTTGGTATACTAGTGACTACAAGATTAGTCTGTAACTTGTCTGTTTGTCTTACCATCCTGTAACAATGGTCCTGAGCAGGCACCTTTCTTGCCTGGCTCGATCATGGATCAATCAACCAAGACCCAGATCTCAGCCATCCACGACATGACCAGCCTTTTTGGTAAAATAATGAGAACAAAAGCCACTGGACTGATGAGAGGGTCTAGGAGGCCAATCATTAAAGGCAGAAGAACACAGAGGAAGAAAAGGGGTTAAGGAGAGGGGCATCCGATCCGAGTAATTTCAGAAGAAACAACCTACATCTTACCTGGCCATCCAGATCTCGCACTGTCTCACGTGGGTAAAGGCGACGGTGAAGTTTCCCGTTCGACTTCATTGTCATTTTAGAATCATCCATGTGGTCTGGGCGATCGATCTCATGATCTCTACTGTACTGACCTACTGAGACATGTAAGTGCGCATACCTGAAAGTAGACAGCACCAACTTCCTACGTTGCTGTCATGAGTCCTTAATACTTCCTGAATGGAGGCCACTTTGTAGATTTTATTGGCGACACAGGGGCCGACCCACCGTATCTAAATCATTACGAAATATCAAGGAAAATATTAAATTGTGTGAATTTACAAAAAGTATCTCCACTTAAAAAAAAATCTGGCCTCGCTCAATTTTTCCTCTGAGTCCGACCCTGCTCGAGCATGTACCAGCGCGTCATTACTCTTAATGTAGCATAAGATAGTAGTGGTGCTTTGGCCCACAGGTGCATATGAACCTATTGTGAGAAATGCATAAAAATAAGATTTGAAATATTAAAAAATAGAAATAAAAAGTCGTGTGTACCTCCGAGCAGTCTATGTTCGCACGCAAGTTTATTTTATAATTTTGATTTCATATTTTTTTAACATTTTAAAAGATGTTTTCAGACAACAGTTTATTTGCACCTTTGAGCCGAATTGGATTTTCCAAGATGGTAAGCTAATTGGCGAAGATAGTAGAAGAGAGTGACAAAAAGATGAGATACAAAGTCAAAAGCCTTTATAAAGACAATTTATTGAAAATTTGATCTATGACAATTCAGAGAGCAAATGCAGACAATATATGTGAACCTAACCAACTATAACATGGTCGTCCAACTATGCAAACTCATTGACAATATGAGTTGATGATGCAAAAAGTAAAATTTCTTAACTATATCAAAGCACACTTCACCCTTCGATATCTATATACTATACTATTTGTCCTTATTGGCTTATTTCTGCAAAGTAGAAACTCCAAACTATCGGACCAAACTCAAAGGAGCATAATAGCCGCTAGTAGCTCCTGATCATTTCACAGGCTGCAATTGTAAATCACAGCCACGTTTCCTCTTCAACGGCAGCAGCCTCGTCACCACAACTTTACCGGGCTGCTGCTGTTTCTTCACCGACTCTTCCTCGGCTTTGGCGCGGCGCCAGCCGAGATGCGCCGACAGGTTCTCCACCTCGATCTTCACAACATCCTTCCTCACGCCAATGTCGGTGATGTACCTGCCGGCGCAGTACATCCCCGCGGTGACGGCGAACATGCCCAGCGGGCCGCCTGACATGAGCCTGAACGGGGTCGAGAAGAGCGCCGCCAGCGGCACGCCGACGGCGGAGGCCGCCTGGCCGCTCCTCCCGATGCCCGCCTCGGACGGCAGGATCAGCCCGGTCTTGCAGTAGAGCGCGAAGTCCTCGCAGTTGTTCTCGAACACGTCGTAGCTGCCGAACCCGTTCTGGAGGAGGTACATTGCCCGATGCACCACGGCGTCCGGCGGGTCGGACGCGGCGGTGGTGCAGGTGCCGCCGCGGAGCTTGGCGAGGAAGACGGCGGGTGGCACGCCGTACTCGAAGCCGTGGAGGGAGCCCTCGCGGAGGAAGCAGTCGAGGCAGGTGAGGATGACGCCGCTTTCCGGGAGCTGGAAGCCGCAGTCTGGGAAGGTCGGGCACTCCGGGGAGCCGCCGGAGATGAGGCTGGACATGGCCACGGCGGAGTCCAGGCCCGCCGTTCCCGCCTCTTTCTTCGTTGTGAAGTGGACCACCTTGCTACCACCGACGTAAATACCTGAAGAAATCAGCCACAATTGCGTCGCTTGAGTCTTGAGAACATGATCCATTCAACTCGAGAACAAATTCAGTACTGATCACTAATATCAACAGCAGTATACAAAACGTTTCCAATATTTTTTTTCTTATCTTCCTGGGTAGTTAATTGGACTGTACTAGACATAAACATTGGTCAGAAACATGTCATCTTTTGGATGCAGGTTTGGTCATGTGCAGAGTGACCCCATGCACGTCCTTCGTCCCTACATCTGTAATGATCGAATGTCCACGGAGACGTCCATAATGGCAGGGATCTATGCCTGCAAATGCAAGGGAAAAAGTACTACCGTGATGTCCATGCATGTAGCCAGCGCATAGAGACACCACGAATAAGAGCCCTTTATGCTTCCAGGTGTGGATCAAATTACGGCCGGTGAAAGAAGAAGAAAAATGGAAAGAGATGCAAAGTAAAAGAGCCATGTGGTAAGGAAGCAGCTAACTGGAAGAAGAAGAAGTTGCGTTAAGGCATCAAAGTGAAAACATGGCCACTTTGGCTAACCCGACGGATGTTAACCAAGGATTCCGTGGTGACCTTGTCTTTTACAGACCGACACTTGAGCACCGACTACTGTACTTGCGTATGTATAGCAGTTAGTGTAGGTAACAGTTGATTATGATTTCTGAGCAAGTTGCAATAAAAAAAAAGAGGGTTCTGAAACTTGTGAGGTAGTATAGCATTAGTTTAATTTCTTGAGCATGCTATATCGAGGGCATTTGGATCGGCAAATTCTCTTCGAGCCTGGCGTAAACTATACTGGTACCAGTTTGATAGTTTCAAGTGGCTATATCGTTTTTTCAGCCAACTCGTGTTGCAAGTTACTCAACCAACAACAGAAGTAAGATCCATCTGAAGATGTATCATAGCTAGGAGTAGTAGAGTGCTTGGGATGATCACTGCGAGTACAGCTGCCAATCAATTTTGGGACCTGAATAATACGGCTACGCTGCCAGCGATGGCAATTATGCATATACGGCAAATAGGGCAATTATGGATATACGGCAAATACGGGTGGACCCGAGAGCGTACCGTCAGAAATACGCGTCGGCTATTAGGGAAGCCGACGAGGACCCTGGGTGTACAATACGGTCAAGCTATCGCCTTCAGCACAGCGTAATCAACTGCCAAAATTCTGCGCGCGGCATGAGCAGGAAAATTGTCGAGAGGGAGCCGAAGCAAGAAGAGGCGGAAGCAGAGGCGCAGAGCACGAACAGAACAGAGAAGGGGGGAAAAGAGACGGCCGATCTCGAAGCAACAGTCCTGGCATTCACCGGCGAACAACCACCCACGCTGCCGAAAGCCCGAAATGCGGCGGCGAAGAACGATGTCCCGGACGCGGACGGACGTGCAAACGCGGCGGCGGCTCGCGGCGAGAGATATCGGCGGCGACGATGCGGGTGTGGCGTACCGTGGTGGGAGTAGGAGTAGGCGGCGCGCCATGTGTAGATGTGGTCGCCGGGCTTCAGCTCCGACCGCTCCACCCGGTGCGACAGCAGCCCCATCGTCGTTCGTCCGCTCCAGCCGTGCGCCCGTGCGCGCGCGCCGGAATTCGGCTGGTGCTGCACTGCCGCTTCCGCAGCTGCACGCCGGCGTGGGAGTTGGTCTGAGTGATGTGGGGAAGAAGGTAGCTAGCTCTCAGTCTCACTCTCACCCGGTGGCTACTGGCCGGGCTGGAGCTGGAGGGAGAGGTGAAGTGGGAATCGCGGGATTAAGCCGCTGGTTATGTTGACGCGCGAGGCTGGGCGTCGGCATGTGTGTGAGATCCGGGGTGCAGCCCTCGGGATTCGTGCGCCATCTCGGAATGTGGGGGCGCTGTCCTGCGTGCCCTTCTTTTTACTCCACTGCTGCACGGTGGTACGCCGGTTTTTTAATCGGCGAATCCTCTGGTTACAGGACAAATAAACGCTGTTTAGGTGATTGCTTTTTTCTGACAAATCTAACCCATACGGGAAGCTAATTTCTTGTGTGATCCTTTGGCGAAACAATTTCGGATTCTAACTTGGTTCAGCGCGATCGTGAATGGAGCCCAAGTGGAGAACATATCTAGTGATACCATCCTTTAGATGATACCGTGATACCGTACAAAAAAACGTATTTTTATACGTGGCAAAAAATTATACGAAAAAATATGAGTGCTCATGAAGCATGTCCCTACAACATCACAAAATTTCATATCCAAAATCGACATGGACACTGAGAAACAAAAAAGAGAAAACCAGCATGAATAGTGCTACCTAGTGTCACAAAAAGACAAAATTAGAAAATGACACTATTCATGCTGATTTTCTCTTTTTTGTTTCTCAGTGTCCATGTTAATTTTGGATATGAAATTTTATGATGATGTAGGGACATGCTTCATGAGCACTCACATTTTTTCGTATAATTTTTTGGCACGTATAAAAATACGTTTTTTGTACGGTATCATGGTATCATCTAAAGGGTGGTATCACTAGATATGTTCTCAGCCCAAGTGGTGCATGTTGGCGCGAACCAAAACCCATCCAGATACAATTCTCAATTAAAAGGGACATGATGTAATACGGAGTATATGTTTATGTAGCTATCGGCCCTCGAACGGTATATTGGTAG
>NC_061508.1:110128206-110176333 GCF_022539505.1 Lolium rigidum | reverse complement strand
TCGGGTGGCACGCCCTTGCATCAGCATCGGACGTGTGTGCAGAAGGCTTTGCGGGCCATCGCTCGGAGGGACCAGGGCCAGCCGCAGTCCTGGGAGATTCCCGGCTCTACGGTGTTGCCCGTCGCTGCCCGCCGGTGGGTTTCTGACCGCAACAGTTGCGCAGATAAGTTCAACTTACAAAAGCAGCATAGTAAACATATCTATCAGATTCGTGTATGTCTTAGAAACTAGTGCGAACAAAGAGATAAGTGGCACATGTGTTTTAGTGGGAAAGGATACCACCGCAACATTGTTAGCACCGATGTTGTTGTCTCCCATGGTGGTCAGTGGTGGAGCTAGGCTTAGCATTGACTGATATCAAAAGCCCCAAATAATTGATAGATTAGGCCATTGATGTCAACATGTAGTATTATTATGGTCAAAGTTGTGTATTCAAAGCTGGCATAATTATGCTAACCAAAATTATGTGATGTCAATTCACATCATAGATAACATGTAGCTCTGTCACTGATGGTGGTGAAGAGCACATAATCATGCACGGAACCCGTAGGGAAAGTAGTCGATCGACATCACAGATGCACTCGAACGGAAGCGAGGGTTGCATCAAGACACTCCACAAAAACTTTATTGACCCTCTCCAGATGCAAAATCTCAAGGGGCTAGATTTTGGAAGCTTGTTTCCCTGGACGGCCGTTGTGATATCCTGGCCCAGGGCTTAATAGGACTGATAGAACACTCGTACCAACAAGTTGTAACTTCTTTTTTGGAAGCTCATCTCCAAAGAAGTCGGAGGTTAAGAGTGTTTGGACTAGAGAAATTTGAGGATGGATGATCGACCTTGAACTCCTTGTCGGGTTTGCACGAGTGAGGAAAATGTGCGCATGAAAGACATGTGTTAGTTTGTGAGTCTAGTCTAGAAATCCTAGAAAGCTGTCAGGAGGTGACATGCCTAGCCCGAGCGTCGTCGGGGTGTTACAACCGAGACCCTAGAGAGCTGCCAGGGGTAATAGGCTCGACCCGGGGGTGGTCGGGGTGTTATAATCGTGCACGCAATCGCTGGGGTGGAGAAGCATGGAAGCAGCATAGGAAAAGGAACTTGGAACAACGAGAGAGACAATTCTGGATCAAATTGTCCTACTCGCTCGTTTGCATAGCATAGGGACTACAAGACAACAAGCATTGTACGCTGCAAGACGGAGGGCACTTGTGGTGACCCAGTACACCGCTACATGTTGTAGTGCATAAGTCGTTGGCATAACACTCACTGAACACTGTTCCACGAATATTAAACCCAATATAGTGGTACAACAGAAACATCGCAGATCCAAAGGTGTCTGGCTATAGTATTCTATACAGATCCTTACTACAGATTTGCAGAACCTCCATGACACCGTGAGGTTCTTCAAGTAAGTTTCCAATCAAACCAAAGTCTAGAAAAAAGCAACTCGTCGATTACTCCATGACAAGATCTATCTTGAGTACTACTTCGCTTGTGATTGCTTCTACAACTATACTCTACGAAGATAGTTCTATTGTATGGGGATTGGTCTCCTCCTATGCTTCATGTTAATTTCCACTATCTTTAATGGTAGTTTTTGACTACTTTGCTTCTATTATCTAACCTTCGCTCCTCGTACTGGTCCTTCTTGTCATCTTATTGGGTTTGGATGAATGGCCTTATCCTTTCTAAAATTCATTGGATAAGACGTCGCCGCCACCACCTAAGCTCCGCCCCACCAAACCTTCAACTCCATGGCACAAAGGACATAGAATTGGGCAGATCAGCGGTGCCAACGGGAGGTGGCTGGGACACCGCAAATGCCACCTGATCACCTCTCACGGGAATGTACCGGTTCAACGAAGAGGGAGCTAATCTTGACAATAGTTAAAGCCCAGTAAAGCCACTTAGCAAACTGTAACATCCCAGGTTTCCAGACGTTTGCGGGGTAGAATTAGAAAAGGGATGTGCATTGCATCGCAAAACTGGAAAACAAATCGTGCTTATTTGCATAAAAACCTAAGAAGGAACAAGATTCTCTCTCAACACCCTAAAAGTGAAGTTAACCACAACACCAGTGTTAGCAGTGCCTGAGGCTGGCAAGGATTACATGGTGTATTGTGATGCATCCAAACATGGATTGGGATGTGTACTCATGCAAGATCGCAAAGTGATATCGTATGGATCAAGACAACTAAGACCTCATGAAGTCAATTAACCCACACACGATTTAGAGCTAGCAGCCGTAGTGTTTGCATTAAAAAGTGGGAGACATTTTATTTATGGAGCCAAGTGTGAACTATATACGGATCATAAGAGTCTTAAGTTTTTCTTTACTCAGAAAGAATTGAACATGAGACAGAAGAGATGGCTTGAACTGATCAAGGATTATGATTTAACCATCAATTATACTCCAGGAAAGGCTAATGTTGTAGCCGATGCTTTAAGCCAGAAGAGTACAGGAGGGGTAGAACAAGAGTTACCAATAGAATTGAAAAAGGAAATAAGTCAGGCACAAATACAACTCTAGGAGAAGGAAGCACATGAAGGACTATCAGCTTTACAAGTTGCGGGAGAGTTGAATATGAATCTGAAAAATGAGATAATTATGAACCAATTGGATGATCCATTCATCATGGAGGAAGTAAGAAGAATAGAGGAAGGAAGACAATCAGAGTTCAACCTGGGCGAATCTGGATCTCTATGGTTCCACAAAAGGATTTGTGTACCAGGTGCGCCGAAATAAAGGAATTGATACTAAGAGAGGCACATGAAACACCATACTCAATCCATCCTGGAAGTACTAAGATGTACATGGATTTAAAGGAATTATTTTGGTGGAATAACATGAAGAGGGAGATTTCCAAGCATGTGTCGGAATGCCATACTTATCAAAGAGTGAAAGCTGAACATCAAAGTTCCACGGGACCATTGCAACCTTTACACATTCCGGAATGGAAATGGGAAGAGATAGGAATGAATTTTATCACCGGGCTACCCATGACGAGTAAGAAGAAAGATATGATATGGGTAATCATGGACACCAAAAGTGCACATTTCATAGAAGTAAACCAGAAGGATACTGAAGAAAACTTATCGATATTTATATCAAGGACATTGTGAGCAAGCATGGAGTCCCAAAGAAGATAGTATCAGATCGAGGATCTGTGTTCACATCTGCCTTTTGGAAACAGTTGCAAGAGGCTTTAGGATCCAAATGGATTACGGTACAACATATCATCCTCAGATAGGAGGACAAACCGAGAGGACCAATAAAATTCTAGAGGATATGCTCAGAGC
Organism: Lolium rigidum; assembly: GCF_022539505.1. NCBI lineage: Eukaryota > Viridiplantae > Streptophyta > Magnoliopsida > Poales > Poaceae > Lolium > Lolium rigidum. Next base: position 110,173,035 of record NC_061508.1, on the reverse strand, counting down.
TTGTGCATTAGATTTCGGAGGATCATGGGAAGAGCATTTACCTTTAACAGAGTTCCCGTCAATAATAGCTACCAAAGCAGTATCAAGATGGCACCATTTGAAGCCTTATATGGAAGAAGTGTAGATCACCCATATGCTTGTATGAGGCAGGAGCAAGTAAAGAGTTTGACCCTGACTATGTGAAAGAGAAACAACAAGTTATTGATGTCATTAGGGATAGACTTAAGATAGCTTGAAGTCGACATAAAAGTTACGCAGATCAGAAGAGAAGGACATGGGAACCAAAAGTCGGAGACATGGTATACTTAAAAGTAAGTCCGATGAAAGGTTTTCAGATATTTGGAGTCAAGGGAAAGCTGAGCCCAAGGTACATCGGACCTTTCAAGATACCGAGGCAAAATCGAGGTTTAGCCTTTGAGTTGGAGCTACCAGGAAAGCTAGCCTTTCTACATAATGTATTCCATGTTTCATAACTTCGGAGATGCTTAAAGGCACCAGATGAACATGTATCCCATGAAGACCTAGATCTCCAGTCAGATCTGACTTATGTCGAGAAGCCAGCTAAGATTCTGGAGGAGAATTGCAAGAAGCTTCGAAACAGAGCCATCAAGTATTGTAAAGTACAATGCAAACATCATCCCAAGAGGGAAGCCACTTGGGATAAAGAGGAGGATTTAAGGAAAGCCTATCCATAACTGTTCAGGTATATGCTTGTGACAGTAAAGCACACGTCCGTTGGGAACCCCAAGAGGAAGGTATGATGCGTACAGCAGCGAGTTTTCCCTCAGAAAGAAACCAAGGTTATCGAACCAGTAGGAGATGAAGGCCACGTGAAGGTTGTTGGTGAAGGAGTGTAGTGCGGCGCAACACCGGGGATTTCGGCGCCAACGTGGAACCTGCACAACACAATCAAACTACTTTGCCCCAACTTAACGAGTGAGGTTGTCAATCTCACCGAGCTTGCTGAAAACAAAGGATTAAACCTATGGTGTGGAGAATGATGTTTGCTTGCGAGAAAACAAAAGAGAACAATGATTGCGGTAGGTTGTATTTCAGATGTAAAAGAATGGACCGGGGTCCACGAGTTCACTAGTGGTGTCTCTCCAATAAGATAAATAGCATGTTGGGTGAACAAATTACAATTGGGCAATTGACAAATAGAGAGGGCATAACAATGCACATACATATCATGATGACTACTATGAGATTTACTTAGGGCATTACGACAAAGAACATAGACCGCCATACGACATGCATCTATGCCTAAAAAGTCCACCTTCGGGTTAGCATCCGCACCCCTTCTAGTATTAAGTTGCAAACAACAGACAATTGCATTAAGTACTGTGCGTAATGTAAACAATACAAATATCCTTAGACAAAGCATTGATGTTTTATCCCTAGTGGCAACAGCACATCCACAACCTTAGGGGTTGCTGTCACTCCCCTAGATTCAATGGAGACATGAACCCACTATCTAGCATAAATACTCCCTCTTGGAGTTACAAGTATCAACTTGGCCAGAGCCTCTACTAGCAACGGAGAGCATGCAAGATCATAAACAACACATATATGATAGATCAATAATCAACTTGACATAGTATTCCATATTCATCGGATCCCAACAAACACAACATGTAGCATTACAAATAGATGATCTTGATCATGATAGGCAGCTCACAAGATCTAAACATGATGGCACAAGAGGAGAAGACAACCATCTAGCTACTGCTATGGACCCATAGTCCAAGGATGAACTACTCACGCATCAGTCCGGAGGCGGGCATGGTGATGTAGAGCCCTCCGGTGATGATTCCTCTCTCCGGCAGGGTGCCGGAGGCGATCTCCTGAACCCCCCGAGATAGGTGATGACCCACAAGTATAGGGGGTGTATCGTAGTATTTTCGATAAATAAGAGTGTCGAACCCAACGAGGAGCAGAACGTGTTGACAAGCAGTTTCGATGAAGGATTCACTGTAAATGCTCACAGACAAGTATTCAGGGGGTTTTGATATAGCAGATGAATAAAGTACAAGTAAGTAAAATGCGAGAGTAATAATTGCAGCGAGTGGCCCAATCCTTTTTAGCACAAAGGACAAGCCGGTTTGTTTACTTATAATGACCAAACGTTCTTGAGGACACACGGGAATTTAGTCTAGTGCTTTCGCTTCATATAGCCGACTAATCTTCATTGTTTTGATAAGTGTTGTGTGGGTGAACCTATGCTAATGCACCGCCCTTCCTAGGACTAATACATACTTGTGATTATACCCCTTGCAAGCATCCGCAAATACAAGAAAGTAATTAAGATAAATCTAACCACGACCTTAAACTCGAGATCCTGCTATCCCTCCTGCATCGATATACCAACGGGGGTTTAGGTTTCTGTCACTCCGGCAACCCCGCAATTAGCAAACGAATACAAGATGTATTCCCCTAGGCCCATAAAGGTGAAGTATCATGTAGTCGACTTTCACACGACACCACTAGAAGAATAACACCACAACTTAAATATCAAACCATTGAATATTACCCAACATAATTCACTACTAACATTTAGACTTCACCCATGTCCTCAAGAACTAAACGAACTACTCACGAGACATCATATGGAACATGATCAGAGGTGATATGATGATGAATAACAATCTGAACATAAACCTTGGTTCAATGGTTTCACTCAATAGCATCAATAACAAGTAGAAATCAATACCGGGAGAGTTTCCCCTATCAAACAATCAAGATCCAACCCTAATTGTTACAGCGGTGACGAGGTGCAGCGGTGGAGATGGCGGTGATGATGATGGAGATGATGATGGAGATGATGTCCAGCTCGATGACGGTGACGATGGCGTCGATTTCCCCCTCCGGGAGGGAATTTCCCCGGCGGATTTCAGCCTGCCGGAGAGCTCTTTTCTCTCTGGTGTTTTCCACCCCGCAGAGGCGGCTGTGTCTCTTTGCGATTATTCTCTGGAGCTTAGGTTTTCGGGACGAAGAAGTACGCGAAGGAGAGGAGGCCAGAGGGGGCTGTGGGCCCCCTCCCACAAGGCGGCGCGGCCAGGCCTGGGCCCGCGCCGGCCTATGGGGCGGCCCATGGCGGCCCTCCTCGGCTCCTCCTTCTGGCTGTCTCCATCTTCTGGAAAAATAAGATTTTCCGTGTAATTTCCGTCAATTGCTGATCTTCCGAAATATTGCATTCTGACGGTGCCTTTTCCAGCAGAATCCTGACTCCGGTGCGCGATTCTCCAATAATCATGAAATATGCAAAATAGATGAAATAACATAAGTATCATCTCTAAATATGAAATATATAAATGAATAACAGTAAATTATGATATAAAATAGTGATGCAAAATGGACGTATCAACTCCCCCCAAGCTTAGACTTCGCTTGTCCCCAAGCGAAACTGAACTCAGTAAACAAGACCACATGTTTATGGAGTGAAGTGTCGATAAATAAAATACGGACAAGAAGCATCATATTAATTTACACAAGACATTCTAGTGAACAACTTCCCCATATGATTCAACTTGAAACAAGTAAAAGGAAATCACAAATAAAGGTGCATAGGAAATCATAATTGGTGATGGCAAACTTCGTTCTTGGTCGAGAGAACATTTAACGGATTGTACTTATTTATCGAGCAGCGCTCTTATATTAAAGCTTATAGCAAAACTTGCATACTCAATCATAATAATCTCCTCATAATCATCGATAATCTTCAAAGCTATATTCATTCAGATAAAACTTGTACTAAACAAGGAAGAAATAAAAGGCATGATTAAATAAATCACAATATAGATGGTTGGATCACAACAACTCAATTGCTTGCTTAAGATGGAGGGAAATAGGTTTACTGACTCAACATAAAAAATAAAAGATAGGCCCTTCGCAGAGGGAAGCAGGGATTAAATCATGTGCTAGAGCTTTTCAAGTTTTGAAATCATATAGAGAACATAAAAGTAAAGTTTTGAGAGGTGTTTGTTGTTGTCAACGAATGGTAGTGGGCACTCTAACCCCCTTGCCAAACAGACTTCCAAAGAGCGGCTCCCATGAAGGACGTTATCTCTACCAGCAAGGTAGATCATCACTCTTCTCTTTCGTTTACACATGTACTCTAGTTTATTTAAGGATGACACTCCTCCCAACCTTTGCTTTCTCAAGCCATGGCTAACCGAATCCTCGGGTGCCTTCCAACATTTCACATACCATGGAGGAGTGTCTATTGCAAAATTAAGTTGCTTACCGATGAATCGAGCAAAACATGTGAAGAGGATTATTAATGAGAGTTAATTAATTGGGGTCGGGAACCCCGTTGTCAGCTCTTTTTGCAAAATTATAGGATAAGTGGATGAAGCCACTAGTCCATTAGTGAAAGCTGCCCAACAAGATTGAAATATAAAACACCACATACTTCCTCATGAGCTATAAAACATTGACACAAATAAGGGATGATAACTTTTGAGTTGTTTTAAAGGTAGCACATGAAGTATTTACTTGGAATGGCGCAAAATACCACATAATAGGTAGTTATGGTGGACACTGATGGCATAGGTTTGGTTTAAGAGTTTGGATGCACGAGAGGCATTCCCTCTCAGTACAGGTCTTTGGCTAGCAAGGTTGATTAGCAAGCATAAGAGTTGAGGGAAACAAACAAATATACATATGATAGAACCAATCATGCATCTTTATTGTAAGCACAAATAATTTTAACTTCAGAATACTAAGCTAGGAACTAACAAGAATGAAACAACATATCTACATGTATTTCCTCTTTTCTACTTAAGCTCAAAGTATTGTTGCTATTGACCAATGCTAAGTTTGCCAAAACCGAATAGATTTACTCAATACTCCCAAAGTGATACCAATACTAACAACAAGATCAATCACATAATAGAGATTGTAAACTAAAATAAGATGTGAAATATGTAAATGATAGAACTTCTCATTAATATTCCATAACGATAACTCACACCAAGGGATACATAGATAACTGACTAAAGAGAGATACTTCCATACTGCAAACTATCTTATATGATAACTTCCCTACTCATGATATGACACTACTTGATAGTAAAAGGTAAAAGATAGTGATGATGTGATACCGTGGCACTCCCCCAAGCTTGGAACAAACCAAGGGGATGCCAATACCGATGATGAATTACTCCCTCGGTGATGATGGTGATGGTCCGTTCCTGCGATCCTTAAAGATCTCCTTCAGGTTCAGCTTCTCAGTTTGGCAGTTCTGCACTAAGACTCGAAGAGATACATTGTTATCTGAAAGTGGCGGTGGCGGCCTTGTGATGGGAATTGAGTAATATTCCAACATTCTGCGAAGTCGGTTGTTCTCCTCCTGAAGAATCTCCACTTCCCTTCTCAGAGCACGGTATTGATCACAAAACTCATCGGTAATCCGTAGTGCTTCCTCCACACAAGGGAAAGAGTTGAGGCTAAGAGCAGGTGGTAGAGGTCCCTGCAAGTTATGAGAGAAAGAACGTCCAGTGTTAACCGACCCCACCAAGATTGGCTTACTCTCCACAGTTTGCCGCTTCCATTTTATTGATGACATCTCCTTCGCTTCCCCCTTGAATTCTTCCTTCAAATCGGGGTCTTGAATATCTTCCTCCAAAGACTCCTTGTCCTTGTTGTTGGAGACCATGGTGCTTCTAGATCAAAAACAGATCCTGGCAGAAAACAGCTCGAAACAAAACACGACGAGAAAACGATATACAGACCACCAGGGGTCCGGGGGATTATATAGCAAAAAAATTCACGACAAAAGGAAAGTACCAGGTCGAACAAGAGTCGGAGAGGGACAACGAGGCGCCGTCCTCATAGGGCAGCGTGGCCAGGATGGGGCCCGCGCCGGCCTATGGGGGCACGCCCTCATGTGTCTCCTCCACTTCGTTTCGATCTCGTAATTTTTCATATTTTCCGAAAATAGCAAAAACATAGTTCGGAAAGTTAAACACGGACATTTTATTACCAGTACTGTTACCTATTCAAAGTCGAACTCTGCAGAACTGTCAATTTGACCTTTGATAAAAGCTTCCGGAGTTACCACTTGAATAACATCAACATCTTCATTATAAGAATCTCCAAAAATATAGTGCTTGAGTCTTTGTCCATTCACTACTTGTGTGGCATCACCTTGCAGAGAACTAATTTTAATTGCCCCTGAACGATACACCTCCACAATGACATATGGTCCTTCCCATTTTGAGAGTAATTTCCCTACAAAAAATCTGAGACGAGACCGATACAATAGGACTTTATCTCCCACATTAAATTCTCTTTTGATAATTCTTCTATCATGCCATTTCTTAACTTTCTCTTTAAAGAGTTTAGCATTTTCATAAGCTTCACTTCTCCATTCATCTAGAGAACTCAATTGTAGCAATCTCTTCTTACCAGCAAGTTTAGGATCTTTATTTAGTTCTCTTACAGCCCAATAAGCTTTGTGCTCTAGTTCTAAAGGTAAATGACAAGCTTTCCCATAAACCATTTTATACGGTGACATACCCATAGGATTTTTATAAGCAGTTCTATAAGCCCATAATGCTTCCTTCAATTTAATAGCCCAGTTCTTTCTAGATTTATTAACGGTCTTTTGCAAGATAGATTTAATCTCTCTATTTGATAATTCTACTTGCCCACTAGTTTGAGGATGATAAGCGGAAGCAATTCTATGATTAATACCATATTTAGCAAGAGTTTTTCTAAAACCACCATGAATAAAATGAGAACCTCCATCAGTCATAATATATCTAGGTACTCCAGATCTAGGAAAAATAATATCTAAAAGCATTTTTAAAGAAGTCTCACCATCAGCACTTTTTGTGGGTATAGCTTCCACCCATTTAGTAACACTAGGACAATTGCCCGTGCGTTGCAACGGGATTGGAAATTTTATTATAGACAATAAATTAAACATGTGTCCTAATTTATATATGTTCACATGATTGCTTAACTGTGTTAAGCTTGCTTTCATCTCCTATAATCCCATCATCAGTACATGCCTCAAGTCTAGATCATTGTCCTACCCGTAAACATAATTTTCTAGCATTTCATGCTTGTCAACATGTTAAAATGTGATATTTATATACTCCCTCTGGTCCATATTAATTAACTCTACTTTATCTAGATTCGTATGTATTTAGTTATTAAGTATATAGTCTAGATGCATTTGTATCCGGACAAAGTGAAGCCAATTAAAATGGATTAGAGAAAGTACAATAGTTTAAGCTAGACATACTAACTTCCAAACCGTAATTAGCTCTTAATACAAAGAATAGAGTAACTTGAAAATTAATATGGCATATGATTATGTATTTTGAGATGCTCTAGTAAAGGACATTCTGTTTTTTACACCCTCAAAGAAGCCAAACTTCACATCAAAAGTAAATGTACACTTGTACATCTTTTGAACACCAATTAGAAAGCCAAGATGTAATTGTTGCTATACAATCTATAAACTGATCACGGCATGCTCCTTGTGCTCATATAGGTGCCAACCTTAGGAGTCAGCTTAAGTGACATGAAAGGAAGTAGAACATGTATTCATCAGGTAAATAAAAACACAATAATCAAATACGAAATAGAAGGAAAAAAATAATTGACACTTCCCAAAAAATCTCACCATTACCACCATTAGTCACACCAAAGTAGTCCAGCTCCAAAAAAAGTAAGATCCACGTTTGCCAATAAATAAGTACATGCCTCACACAAATTCATCACTCTCTTTCCCTCACAGGCTCACTCTATGTTCCTGTATCATCTCGCTACACATAACGACTAACCAACAAATACACAGCTCCACATGTCAATAAATCCTGAAAGAGCGCCTAGCCTCAACAAGCTGAAGCACTCAATTGAAGAACCCTGCCACCCTCTCAAGAATTTCAGATTTCTGCGGAGAAGCTTCTTATCATCACTGTACAATCATTGTCAGACCCAATTTTCAATCAATTCGCTTAAACAGAGACATGATTATGCAAAATGACTATTGAATTAGTTTCACACTAAGAGACAAAGGATAGTTGTAATAAGAATACACATGCTGATGGAAATAAAAAAAAGTAAAATATGGAATAAATTGGGTGTGCGAGCAAAGAGCTGCTCGAGGAGATGCGCCGTGTCGGCACCAGGGATTCATACATATACTACTACTTAATGTTTTATATTTGAAATAAACGTGAATAGGAATAATATCACAAGATAATTTTACGTGCTCAGCTAGAAGAGTCACATTAGATCCAACAGCAAAAGGTATGACTCGGAATTTATCAGGATTCTCTGCAGCTATACCCAATGTATTTTAGATAGAAAAATCGAACAAACTATTACCAGAAAATAAACATGGAAATTATATTTTGAACTAAAGCCAGCTATATATTTCGAACAGATCTACCAAGGCAATAAAAGGTCGACATCTCAATAATTATTTGATCATCTAACATCAAACTGTGCGGATTTAAAACTTCCATGTGTCGAATCCTAGTCCATTTACCTGTGTTCCTATGGAGTGAGTTGAACCACAAATTGAGATAGGTTCCAGGTCATCCCATATGAATTCCAACCTCATAAACATGAAGGATTCTTTCTCAGGATGGATGCGACATTACTCCTCGACCTGTGTCGGGAAACTGAAGCGTGCACCATTGGCGTTCTCGGTTTGCGTGCCGCCGGTGAATAGCTCGTTAGAGCCGTCGTGAGACAGCATTCCCAGGTGGTGCTAGTACTTGTACTTGCAGCTCGAGCTGGAGGGCTGGGTCACGTTTCTGGCATACATCAGCACCACCTCCTAAAACCTGAGCATGTACAAACTGGCTTGCTCACCGCCGGTGCCAAGGCCGAGCCACTCAGCAATGTCCAGGAACAGTGAAGGGCATCTGCAGCGTAGAGAGACCTGGTGGTGATGGCACACTTGCGCACCTAAAGTGGCTCAATCACAAGACCAACATCAGCATCACGCACGAAAAAATGGATACAACTGCAAACAGATCATGAAAATAATTATAGTGTAAAAGTGGACGTTTTAAGTGCGGAACCAAATCATCACCATTTCTGAATGTTTCATTTGCCTCATAAGGGAGGCTTGCAAAATGACGGAACCAATTCAGGACAGTTGGTAATCGTGTAAATTTCAGCAAGACATATCAGATTCATACCTGAAGGTGTTCTCCAAACTGCAGTTCAACCTCCGTATCAAATTAAAGAGATATTGCTTGCCAGTGATTTAAGTGGAGCAACCATTGGATCTACAGACAGCAAAATCAGAATCTCGGGAGCAGCTCCACCATGCTTGTCAAAACTTACCGTAGCCTTCACCTTGGCGTCAAAGTTTCGAGTGTTGCAATAGTGAGCTTCTTGAATGCAAGCTCTGTCACCTTGCAATAATGATTCTACAAGCTGCGGTTAAAAAACCTTTGCAGCATATAATACAATAGGCAAAGAACTGCACGTGATAAAACAAGAGTTGTAATCATTAAATTGAGTGTTCTAATCTGCTAGTAATTTCAGTCTTTAATAGAGAACAGGCAAGCAACCAGTAAAAGATTTACATAAGTCAGGGAGATTTTGAATCTGCTAGTAATCTGCTAGTAATTTTTAGATGCCTCTCTCCTCATACGTGCCAACACTACACCAGGGAGATTTTGAATTTATATACATAAGTCATTTTTACCAAATTCATTTACAAACACAAATGTCAGTAATACCTTTTGGATTACACATACCAGCAACATAAGTTGCATGTCTCATATATTGATTTTGGGTGTCAGTAAACCTGAGCATTAATTCCCAGAAACAATCTACCCCACATGCTTTCTACATATCAATCCAAAGTAAGGTGGATCACTGAAACCAAGGCTCTGTACTTGGAACTTTCCATCAGAGCTACTACTTGAAACAACTACAGCTTAGTACAAAATCTATACAACCAAAACAACTAAAGTTATAATCTAGTTCTGGATCATAATACTATATGGTCTCCAAATAGATTGGTAGAGTTACAGTTTTACTATAATAATACGGAGCTATTACGTAGGTCCTCCTGAAGTTCTTTTTTAGAAAAGATACTGAAGTCGTATAATTCTTCTACAGATTAATATTTTGTTGGCTGCATGTTTTGTTTGAGCAAGTGGAGCCATCCAGATCAACCATGATGACATATTTGTTCTCTTGCAGTACTTCTAAAGTTACTCATAGATCTTGAAATGCACACATCATTCTTGTTAAATTATCAGGCAACAACAGGGCATCACATCATGTAAATATTTGGAATAACTTGGAAAGAAATGTACTCTGACCCGAAAATAATTGAAGGCATGTTCGCTTACAAAGAAAATACACCATGCTCATAATAGAAGTAATAAGTCGTGCGCACAAAAGAAATCAGTATCCACTAACCTGCAGAGTTATAAACCATTGATTGGATTGTACATACAGACATTTTTTTTGATTATTCACTCCCTGGATTTACAACATTGAACACGTGAAAAAATAGAGTGTTGATACATAAACATAGATATGATATCCTTCTACATTTTTTGTATGAAATGGTGTAATTCTCTAATCTATTTAATTGTCACATGAATATTTGATATTTCATACTCTTCAGACAGAGCTTGCAAGACATAAATGTGATCCTAAGACCCGCAGTAGTAGGATAATGCAAGTAAATGCATAACATGTGCCTAGGAAAAGAAAGAAATGGAGCTGACAAAAATGTACACAGGAGCATTCATATAATTGCTTGGGTTGACTATCTATTGAACATTCTTTCAGTACAAAGTGAGTTATTTGGCTATATTTTCCTGTCGGAAGTAATTCTTTTAACTCAAGTTGAATTTATAAAATTATCCTAGGGATGTGAATATGTCCTTTCATCTATAAAGAAGTACCTTATGCTGAAAAAAAAGAAAAATCAAGGTATTCGCCCGTCCGCCCAGCGAGCCCGCACTAAACAGCGCCGCTGAGTAGTGTAGACAGAGCTGCAGATCTACCTCTGCTCGAAGTCCATGCCTGCAACTCCACATGGTACCGCCTGATGTTGACCACATCACCATGCACATTAGTGATGTCAGAGGAGAGTTCTTATACTCAACTTACACTTTGACCCTGAAATTATCAGAATAGCATGGTCCTAAACAGAAAATTGTGATCTACTCATACATCTTTCTACTCTCGAGATGCCTATATATCCTTTACTAAAGGAGTGAAACTCTCATGCCCTTGAAATTCTACATGTGATTTGCTAACATTGTTCACTCAGTAAGTAACTAAACTAACTGCATACCGGATATTACGTTCCAATTCTTCAGGTTCTCCACATGTATAAATGAACATATTTTGAGAGAATTAGTCTAAAAATTAAATCAAAAGAAGTTTCTTACATTGTTTCTAATCTAATTTTTTTCTTACATTATTCCCAGCAATAAAAATAGTAATAATTTTTTATAGGAAAATGCATCAACAACTTTATGCTTGCAACTGATTAATTAATTCTGCAGTATTGCAGTATTACATTACTATACTAAATTAGTTCTTCAAATCTGCTGATAACATTTGCACGCCGCAGCAACAACATGGCCCAACATTATTGTTCCTTGTATCAGCAACAACAAGGATTCAACCTGTTATCCGATAGCCTTCCCGAGAAAGAGTCTCCTTGACACCATGCACTCTCCCAACCTAAAAGAATGAAAGCAGAAGGAGTGGAGAATAAGAATAACCAATTTGGACAAGGAGACTAATAAATTGGCGAAAATCATTTATATTAATGCACTCTCCGAATAAGCAAGTGTTCATGTTCATACCTCCTTCCCATCTGGTTGCTCAATCGAGTTCCACCATGTGCTATGGCTCCCCTTACTATACAAATTCAGCAAGAAACACCAGATTACCAAAATGCACCACATCAAGCATCAGAATGATATCACAAATTCGATCAATGGAAATTGAAAGTGAAAATCAGATCAATACCTATCCGTCATTGGGGTTGAGCTCCTTGATGTATAGCACGGTGACGTAGTTGGTCGAGGTCGCAATAACTCGTAGTTGCAGTGGTCGAACTACAGGCGCAACAGCTCGTACGACTGGTAGTAACCAAGGAGGGAGGCGGCCTGGCAGCGGGGAACTCGGGTCAGGCGGCAGGCGGCACATGGATGCTGCGGCGGGAAGGATGAGGCAGCGGCGAAAGGCGAACTGGAGGCTGGGAACTCGGGGCAGGGTGGCAGGCAGGAGGATGAGGTGGCGGCGCCTGAACCCTAAGTGGCGGCGGTGCTCACCACGGTGGTGCGCCCCTTATGGGATGCAAGGCGAGCAGTGCTGACTCGGGGGATTTCGGCCGGAGGAGACCCAGAACGTGGCGGCGCTCAAAGACCGGGACGCGGGCGTGAGAGGACCGGGGACTTCCCCGCGTCGGCGGCGGGGGGCAGGGAGGAGTGGAGAGGGGACGCAGGGTCGACCTGACGGTGTGTTTCGTTGGGCTTGGCCCTTTCTGGCCCAAGTTGATGCGGTGGGGAGATTGACGACCAAACAGCTTGCTGTAGTGAGAGCTTGGCAGAATAGGGAACATGTTCCTCCTTTTTAAGTAGTGTAGATAATCAACAACGACAAGTATATGAGTGTTACCTTCTGAAGAAGGGAAAGGACCCATGAAGTCAAATCTCCAACAATCGAATGGTTCAATAACAAGAGTATAATTCATAGGCATTTCATTGCGTCTGGAGATATTACCAACCCTTTGACATTCATCACAAGATAAAATAAACTTTCTTGCATCTTTGAAGAGAGTTGGCCAATAGAAACCTGATTGTAGAACTTTTTGCGCGGTTCTATCTCCGGCGTGATGTCCTCCATAAGCACTACCATGACACTTACTCAATATCTCTTGTTGTTCATATTCGGGAACACATCTTCGCATAATACCATCCACTCCTTCTTTATATAAGTGTGGGTCGTCCCAAAAATAATGCCTCAAGTCATAAAAGAATTTCCTCCTTTGCTAAGCTGAAAAGGTTGGAGGCAAGTACTTGGATACAATAAAGTTAGCATAATCAGCATACCAAGGACTATCTCGCGAGCTCACCTTTATTACAGCCAGTTGTTCATTTGGAAAATTATCATTAACAGGAACAGGATCATAAGCAATATTTTCCAATCTAGACAAATTATCAGCAACAGGATTATCAGCACCTTTCCTATCTATAATATGTAAATCGAATTCTTGTAAAAGAAGCACCCATCTAATAAGCCTTGGCTTAGCATCTTTCTTCTCCATAAGGTATCTAATTGCAGCATGGTCAGTATGAATCGTGACTTTTGAATCAACAATATAGGATCTAAACTTGTCACAAGCAAACACTACAGCTAATAATTCTTTTTCAGTTGTAGCATAATTTCTTTGAGCAGCATCAAGAGTTTTACTAGCATAATGAATAACATTTAAATTTTTATCTACTCGCTGTCCAAGAACAACGCCTACAGCAAAATCACTAGCATCACACATAATTTCAAAAGGTAAGTTCCAATCAGGAGGTTCAACTACAGGAGCAGTTGTTAAGGCTTTCTTTAGAGTTTCAAAAGCTTCCTTACAATCATCATAAAAAACAAAAGGTACATCTTTTTGAAGAAGATTAGTAAGAGGCTTTGAAATCTTGGAGAAATCTTTAATAAATCTCCTATAAAACCCAGCATGACCAAGAACACTACGAATACCTTTAACGTCCCTAGGATAGGGCATCTTCTCAATTGGTTCAACTTTAGCTCTATCAACTTCGATACCTCTCTCGGAAATTTTATGTCCCAATACAATTCCTTCATTAACCATAAAGTGGTATTTCTCCTAATTAAGAACAAGGTTAGTTTCTTCACATCTCTGCAAAACTTTATCAAGGTTTCGCAAGCAATTATCAAAAGAATTCCCATAGACAGAAAAATCAGCCATGAAAAATAGCAGACATGCATCTTTGAAAAGTAGCAGGAGCATTACATAAACCAAAAGGCATACGTCTATAAGCATAAGTTCCATAAGGACAAGTGAAAGTGGTTTTCTCTTGATCTTTAGTTTTAACAAGCAATTTGTGAAAACCCGTAATAACCATCAAGAAAGCAAAAATGAGTTTTTTTAGACAACCTTTCTAACATTTGATCAATAAAGGGTAAAGGGTAATGATCTTTCTTAGTAACCTTATTAACTTTTCGATAATCAATGCACATTCTATACCCTACAACTACTCTTTGAGGGATGAGCTCATCATTATCATTAGGCACAACAAGTCATTCCTCCTTTCTTAGGAACACAATGCACAGGACTAACCCATCTACTATCAAGCAATAGGATATATAATACCAGCTTCAAGAAGTTTTAATACCTCATTCCTTACCACATCCTTCATCTTCGGAATTAGACGACGCTGATGTTCAACAACGAGCTTTGCATCATCTTCCATATTGATAGCATGTTGGCAAATAGAGGGAGAAATCCCCTTCAAATCATCAAGAGTGTAGCCAATAGCTCCTCGTGTTTCTTCAATATTTCCAATAACCTTTCTTCCTCAAAACCGAAAGCTTAGAACTAATAATAACAGGATATATTTTCTTATCATCAATATGAGCATACTTAAGATTATCGTGCAATGGTTTTAAATCAAAAACAGGATCTTCCTTTGGTGGTGGTGTTGTACCTAAATCTTTAACCGGCAAGTCATGTTTAAGAATAGGTTGACGAAGGAAAATTTCATCAAGCTCATTTCTTTCTTCCCTAAAGACTTAGCTCTCACTATCCTCCAAATGTTGCTGCAAAGGATTATTAGGAGCAAGAGCAATAGACGCACACTGTTCAACTCTAAAATCATTATTAGGCAAATCAGCTTTATAAGGAGTTTTGGCAAATTTAGAGAAATTAAACTCATAAGATTCACCAACAAATTTAGTCCCAATTTTTTCCTTCTTGCAATCTATAACAGCTCCACAAGTATTTAGAAAAGGTCTACCAAAAATAATAGGACAAGACTTACTAGCAAGCAGAACCAAGTACCAAAAAGTCAGCAGGATATTTAATCTTACCACATAGAACTTCCACATCTCGAACAATACCAATAGGAGAGATAGTTTCTCTATTAGCTAGCCGAATAACCACATCAATATCTTCAAGTTCACAAGAACCAATTTCATGCATGATCTCCGTATAAAGCTCATAAGGAATGGCACTAATACTTGCACCAATGTCGCATAAACCATAATAACAATGATCACCAATTCTAACAGAGAGCATAGGAACACCGGCTTTCCTAGACTTATTAGGATGCGAAACAATATTAGAAGCATCTTTACGTAAAATAATATGACCGTCTTCTACATTTTCGAGTCACAAGATCCTTAACTATTGCAATAGCAGGTTCAACCTTTATTTGTTCTTCAGGTTCTATAGGTTTCTTTGCACTTTTATTAACCGCACTAGTTATAACAGAATACTCCTTCATTTTAGCAGGAAAAGGATTTTTTTCAATATATGCTTCAGGAAGAATATGATCAACAGTTTCAATTATAGCACATTTTTTTATAGATGAATCAGTTTTATCTTTGTATGGTTCATGATACTTATCAAAATTCTTCCTAGGCAATTCAAAGTGAGAGGCAAAAGCTTTATAAAAGTTTGCAACGACTTGAGAATCAAGACCATAAGTAGCACTCATATTACAAAATTTATCAGTCTCCATAAAAACTTCAATGCATTTATAATCATAGTTTATACCTGACTCTCTATCTTTGTCGTTCTCCCATCCTTCAGTATTCTCCTGGATCCGATCAAGAAGGTCCCTTTTAAACTTTTCTTTGTTGCGTGTAAATGATCCAGAACAAGAAGTATCCAGCAAAGTCTTATCTTGAAAAGACAGTCTTGCATAGAAATTATCAATAATAATATTACCAGGAAGCTCATGAATGGGGCATTTGAGCATTAAAGACTTCAATCTCCCCCATGCTTGGGCAATACTCTCTCCATCATGAGGCTAGAAATTATATATGCGGTTCCGATCTTTGTGAATTTCACTTGGAGGATAGAATTTAGAATAAAATAAAGGCACAGTGTCCTCCCAATCAAGAGAATCACCATTCTTCAGCAATTTATACCAATGCGCTGCTTTACCAGACAACGATATAGAGAATAGTTTCTTCCTAACTTCATCCATAGCAATACCTGCACATTTGAATAACCCGCATAATTCATGTAAAAACAGTAAATGATCACCAGGATGGACAGTTCCATCCCCTTCATAGCGGTTATCCACAACACGTTCAATAATTTTCATAGGTATTTTCTATGGAACCTCTTTTTCACCTGGCGCCTCATCCACTACCTTTGCAGTAGTAGTAGATTTTCCAAATAGGAATTCAAGAGAAGATCTCTCCATAATGAATTATAGCAGCAGGCAAAAATAAAATCAGCACGTACAGTAAAGGTTTTCCTTACCAATCCCACTTACCAATAGCGCTTCACTCCCCGGCAACGGCGTCAGAAAATAGTCTATAGGGTTGACGGCGGCGGCGTCTCTGGAACTGTTCTCGTATTTTGGCTCTCGGTACTAGGGTTTTCGCGTCTGGAGGAATATATAGGCGAAGGGGCAGAGTCGGGGGACTCCCGAGGGGCCCACCCCATATGGCGGCGCGGCCAGGGGCCCCACCGCGCCGTCCTATGGTGTGGCCGCCTCGTGGCTCCTCTTCGTCTCTCCTTCGGTCTTCTGGAACACTCTGTGGAAAATACGACCGTGGGCTTTTCTTTCGTCTAATTCCGAGAATATCCGTAAACTAACTTTTCTGAAATCAAAAACAGCAGAAAACAAGAACTGACACTGCGGCATCTTGTTAATAGGTTAGTCCCGGAAATGCATAAAAACATTATAAAGTGTGAGTAAAACATGTAGGTATTGTCATAAAATTAGCATGGAACATAAGAAATTATAGATACGTTGGAGACGTATCAGTATACCAACCACAACTTCGGGACGAAGTTTTCTTTAAGGAGGGAAGGCTGTAACATCCCAGGTTTCCAGACGTTTGCGGGGTAGAATTAGAAAAGGTATGTGCATTGCATCACAAAACTGGGGAAAATGCGCGCTTATTTGCACAAAACCTAAGAGGGAACAAGTTTCTCTCTCGACACCATCTAGGGTTAGGGTGTCGAGAGTGCGATAAACTTGGACATGATCTCTTTTGAATTAGGGTTTCGAAAGAGGGGGAACAATTTGTTTAACACTCAAATTTGAGAATTTGAATTTGAAACAAGTTTGAATTGACAATCAAACTTAAACAACACAATAAATAAGATAATGAATATTTCAAACAATATTATAATATATATATATATAATTCAAACAATAAAAGAAGAGATATAATTTACAAAAAGCTCAATATAGAAAACTTGAACTTTATTGATCATCACACAATATACGTTGTCAATTAAAATATTCCATTATATTACAATGAATAAAATCAGAATTGAACTACAAGAATAAAAAGGAAATTACAAGAATCTGAATTGACCTAATCTAAAACCTAAACTATTGTCTTGATCATCTTGATCATCCAGTATGTTGATCCTCTTGAATACCTGCAGCAAACAAAGATAAGAGACAGGTTTGCCAAGTGGCAAAGCCACTTGGAGATCAAAGAAAAACTTCACAGTATGGATAATACCAACATCCCAGCCGAGCTGATCCAACAGCCACAAGTTCCAACATGGAACACACACACGGCTCACAGGGCTAAGTGCATGTTGCACAACACACATCCCTAATGGTTAGTCACCACACTACAACACCTTGCTGTCGACCAAGGGTGCCATTGCCAGGTGATATAAAACCTTTCACAGCAGCAAACCCTAGTAACCATCGGCACACAAGCACGAGTAGCCAAGAACAGCAAGAACAACCAGCACACTGTTCTAGTGCTTATTCCACCAAGAACAAGCCACTGCTGAACAAGAAATGGTGAAGTAGCACCAGCACCAACCAGTAAGGAGGAGAAGGACAAGCACAAGCCCAACAGCAACACAGAAGAAATCCTCTACATCAACAAAAATCTAGGAGCTGGAGTGAGGTATACCAATCATCATGAACAAACCAGATGGTTTTGTTCATAACTTGCATAGCCACGTCAAACACAAGCACATAGGGCGGATTAACCCTGTTTGGTCATCATTTGGTCACATACCAAGTGAGCCTGGTAAAAATAGCAAAGACGAGGGATTTGATCAACCTAAGTCACCATGGTTATGCTAACCAATTAAAAAGTAGCATCTTCCAAATGGAACTAGGAAGGAAGCCATCCCAGATGATTTACCAAGAGTACCTAGACTGCACTAGCCCTTTATAAAACCATCATATAAAAGCAGATTATATATTTGCAAGTATTTTCAACATCAAAAACTACTGGCAATCAAGTATGATCACCCAGCAAGCACGTGTCACTTTCCCAACAAGCCAACAGTAGTGGAATCTACCTAAGCCAGCAGTTTATCACTGCAAAGGTCAACTCAACCACCAAACCATCCAAACCACCAAGCATACACGCTTATCATTACCCAACAGGGTTCAAAAGGAAGCTAGGGTCCCCAACAATAGTTGGCATCCATCTAGCTTAAGTCAATACAGTAATAGAATCATTGCTGCAAAGCAGTTCATCTCAATTATCTACTTGAACAGATAAATGAAATAGTTAACTGCTAGGCAACAGGGATGCTTGGCAAGCATCAGAGAGGTAACTGCATATATTCGTATTCTTATAAAAGCATCAGCAACCACCAGCACATGGTGAGAAACTGTACAACCAAGTAGTAGTACAGGATATCAAGCAATAGGCATATATAGAGACACCAGTAAGTAATTACCAAGCAATTGGTAATCAAATGATCACCCAGGGCTTGCAAACACAAGCCATAGCACCAGTAACTCGTCAGAGTTACTGAACAACTGCAGATAGCCAACCATTACTTCACCAATCATCACAGTATCAATTTATAATTGTATCCAGAAGCACATCATCAAGGAATTGATGCATATGAGCAACAGGCAAGCCAAGTAAAGCCTAGGATTATCTAGAGCCAATAACAATGCTACACATACATGTCTGGCACTTGCTAATGCAAGAATTGCCAACAGCAGTAGGCCTGGAGGGCAACAATAGTGACAATAATGGAGAAATGGAGCAACAACAGCAGCTAGAGCAGGCCAAGCAAGCACCAATCAACCAGTAGCATAGCAGCAATAGGCGGCGAGCACATCAATGGCCAGCACAGCAGTAGCAGCGACATGGCATGGCAAGAACTCTAGAGATGGAGGCCTGGCCAGTAACTCCAGAGGTAGAAGAGGAAGAGGAGAAGAGAGAGGATGCAGGAGGCGTGTACCTAGAGGCAGTAGCGATGCAGACGCGCCCACGATGGCACGGCGACACAGCCTGGCCACGGCGGCACCAAGCCATGGCTACACCGAGCATAGGAGCCCCATCACGACTTCGGCGAGTCGCAGAGCATCACCCTGGCACCAGGAACGTCGGCATGACGCAAATCGCCGCGAGCACCGCAAACCCTGGTTGCAGTAGGGGTCGAGGGCGAGCGGAGGAGTCCGTCTTTTCCATATCGATGCAGACAGAAGGGTGCAGCGTCACCAGGCAAGTCAATTGCGACCAACCGCGTTGCGTGAGACCACCGGAGATGGTCGGAGGAAGCCAGCGACGGCACAGGCGACTCGGCTTCGCGAGAGAGAGACGAGGGGATTAGGGTTAGGGTTGCCGAGCGAGTGAGAGAGAGAGTGAGCTGGTTGGGCCGAGCCCAACGGGCTGGTACAACCAAACCAACTGGTCGATCTGACCAGTGGGCCCGAGGGGCAAATTGGTCATCTGACCATTAAGTTTTAATTCCAATTTCGAAATAAATATAAAAACCCTAGAAAAGCTCTAAAAAATAAATAAAAATAGGTGGACCACTTAAAATTTTGTGATCTATTCAAAATAAATGTTTTTATAATTATTTGACCAAATGCTAAAAATGATTGTTAAGAAATATTACCAAGGAAAATTTTATAATGAAATTCTAAAGTTTAAAATAAGAAAAAGGAGAATTTAAACCACATCTTATTTTTACTACTTGAATCAAAGAAAATAAATATATTTTTTGAATGAACTCTTTATTAAAAATATCAAAATATTATTTTAAATAACTCTTAAGGAGTATACATAAATCTTGCTTATTCGCCAACTCTGACATTAAATAAACATCAAGGGGGGGGGGGGCAACACTAAAACCCCGAAGCATGCATAGTTTGGATCTTTAATAATTGCCCTTACCGGACAATGATGCTATCTTTTAGAAACAGAGGACGAGGGTCATTCCAAACAATCCAACTGCACTACCTTGCAGTCATCAGGCAAGTTCATCGCTTGCTCATGTCACTTTGAGTATTTTTATCAAATTACTTGCAAAGTACTATACTTATCACTCTTGCATTAAAAGCAAAGTATTATTTTCAGAATTATGAATATGTCTATGTGGTGGGCAATGGAACCATGGTATGAGTATGTTGGAGGTTCCATTGCAATGGGTTTATATCCATCTAGGATTAGCAACAAATATCGTCCAGTGATTCTTGTGCCGTAATACCCGTGTTAACCATAAGATCTGGAGTGGGATGGAGTAGTCAGTTGTATTTCTTCCTTTCGCACATCAACAGTTGCGCTTACCGTAGCAGTTGTGTCCTGAGGGAACAACCGAATGGGTGGGGATCCCCTCTAATTCCCCATGGTAATGTGTTCTATGATGGGTTGCAGAAGACCGGCGAAGGTACCGAGGTCGGATGATACCCAATGGGGTATGCTGACCGGCGGGGGTATTAGTCGAGGTCGGAACAGACCGGCGAGGACCCAAGGTCAGAACTGCAATAAATGTGGGTGTGCGGGGTCGCGGAGAAATGCAATGATTTGCTAGGACCTTATACCGGGCCTCACACCACGGAAGTGTGGACAGGAAAGCTGCCCGGTTGGCACCAAGGTTAAGATCTCTTATGGGTAAAGCAACACACCTCTGCAGAGTGTATCAAATCGTGGCTTGTCACTCCCTGTTCCGGGTTTTGGAACTGCGAACGTGACCGGAAAGGAACTTCATGAAGTTCTAGACATGCGGTGAAGGATGACAGACATAGCTCTTGAGAATAAAAGTAACCTTTTGAAGAAATTCTTACAGAAACCTACATTGGTCTATGACTTTCTGGTCTAGTACTGTAGATAGTGCATAAAACACCTCTTTCCTATAATGAACTTGTTGAGTACACTCGTACTCATCCCTCTTATAATCTCCTGCTTAGATTGCGTGAATCACCTGGAGGAAGCCAATGAAGGAGTGGAAGGAGAAGATAGGATCTGCTATGAAGAACCAGATCTGTCCGGAGGAGTAGAGGGGGTGGATTACCTTATCGCCTACTTCTAGAAGAGAACAACCTTAGGCATCACAACGTAGCAGTAGTCGAGCAGCACCAAACTCTATAGTATATAGCTGCTCGAGTAGTAATGGTACTTAGTTTGCTACCACCTATAGTTTATAGGTTAAGTAAGGTTCATCTAGAACTACCGAGTTATCCTCTCTGGACCCAGGAGGAGCTCCGATCGGATGTACATATGTGGCTTTTAATATTAAGTGAGTAAAATAAAGACCAGCTATATTTCTGTTGTATCACTCTGAGGGATGTAATATTTGTGGAATGGTACTTCGCACATGTCATGTCAACGACTGGCATACTACAACATAAAGTAGTATGCAGGGTCACCACAAAAACCTCAAATCTAATTAAGAAAATCCACTCCAAGTCAATTGTAAACTATATCTATTCCTATATCCACATCCATTCATTATCATCTGCCAGCAGTAAAAGCTACTAAGACATATACCCAAATTATTTGTAAGTACCTCAACTCAACTTTGAGTTACTCAAGATCTTATAAAGTACTCCATCCGTCCAAAAAATAAGTGTCTCAACTTTGTTTAGATACAAAGTGTATCTACAACAAACTGTGTCTAGATATTTCTGTATCTAGAAAAACTAAGGCACTTATTTTTGGATAGAGGTAGTACTTCCCTACATAAGGGCATCCATCTAAGATGTTTTCTCAAAAGGAAAACTCTAGTTGATTATATTTCATGCTAAGAAATGAATGTAGATTTTTTTTTACAAGTTGCCCAAATAAAAGAGAAGGGGATATAATGAGCATATGGAAATTCTTAAGAGTTTTTTTTAACTAGATTCCATTTTAAGGTTTCAAATATATTTTTCCTTCTATTCAATTCTTACATACAAGGAAAGTATTCTCTAAAATCCTATTCTAAATACAGGAATGCAAATCCTTTTATAAGCATTAGAACTAAATATCCAAATTCCAATAAATGTTTGAAGTTCAAAATAAGTATTTTGAAACAAACTTATTCAAAGGTTTAATGGCTATTTGAATCCCAGAAAATATTATGTGAGGAAATAAATAGCTAAAAACACCAAATATTTTGAGGGATGCAAAATACCTCTCAAGAAGAATCATAATATTTCAAATAATTGAGTAATTCAAATTCTTTCCAAAACAGAACAGAAATTCAGACACAAATTAAATTTTAAAATTGAAAATGGAAAATAGAGAAAAATATGAATAACAAACTACCCAAACTAGGCCTCTGTCCAGCTGCCCAGCCCACCTAGGATCCTAACCCATGGCCAAACCTAGCCCAGTCGAAACACTTCACTTAGATCCACCCCAGCCACGGGGTTATCTACAAAAAGCCGATAAAACTGCCTCATTCCCTAACTTCTTTGTCCCCTACAACGACGGCGTCACGACGGAGGTGAACCGACATCATTGAACTGCCTATGAGTACCTATAAATAGCCCCAAGAAGCATTGGAACCTCTCACATGTCCCTCACCCTCTCTCGAGCAAGCACTCACTCGCAATCTTCTTCTCACCGAAAGTGGCCATCGAAGGACAGATAGCCGCGCTTCTCCACAACCACATCAAGAACACCCAAAGCTCTCTATGGAGTTTTTTTTCTTGTTCCGCCTTGAACATATGGAGAAGTTGCAATGACAAGCTCTTTAGGGGACTACCGGTTTATTTCGGTAGATGGAAGGTGGGCTTTCAGAGTAACCTACCGTTGCACATATGCAAGGTTAAGGAGGCTAGTGTTCAACCACTTGTTGAATGGCTGATTTCAATTTTTGTTTAGACCTTTTCTGTTTTTTGAGACGCTTCCTTCCTCCCCTGATGTAATCAGGCCTACCGTCCTAGTGTGTACATTGTTCTCTTTTTAATATAAATTACACTGTAGTGAAGGGGATTCTCCTATGGTAAAGGTGTACAAAATAAGAACACCGAGTGACAAGGTATTAACTTATCAATGTCTACAGATTGTAGACTAGGGTTTCGTTGGAAGTAGAGGGCAAGTAGATCTCGAAGGTTTCAGCCGAAAAGTACTCGACGATTAAGGAATTAGGGTTATGTTGACAATGGATTCGATCCTCTCTTTGTCCCTCGACTCCCCCTTATATAGGAGGCGGAGCTGAGGGATTCGTAATATACAAGTTACAGAATCCGGGAGGGTTTCTAACCCGTCCCGTAAAATTACAAGTCTCTATATTTCCTAATACAACTCTAACTTTCCTTAATAATAACTGGGCTTCCGAACTTCATATTCTTCGACTTGTGGGCCTTCCGTAAACCCCGGGTACCATCTTCGGCAGGCCCATTGAGGATGCCTATGTCAGTAGCCCCCGAGATTTTGCTTGAATCGAAGAATCACGAAAAATCTCGAACTTTACAATCATCCAATAACTTTGTCGATTTTATTGCATATCTTTAGACACGCAATTATATATTGTATAGGGATAATGGTAGTTGGGGCTAGTTCATCTGACGGATCAGGTACTAGTTAACTGCTCTAGTGGCAATCCGCAAAAACCTACTTCAAGATCACGTCCCTGGACATGATCTCGGGATACTGGTGTTAACTTCGACAGGTGCCGCTTAAGGTCTTACCATTCTGACGAGTCCCAGTCATATTTTATCGGGTACCTAACGCGTCTGTTAGGATTTTTCTTCGTATCTGTTGATACGGAAAAAAGTAGCAAACCGACGTCAGAGACGGTGCCACGCCGCTCAGAACGGATATGGGGTCTTACCTTCGCAAAGTTTTGCGGCATTCGGAGATTATTCGCGACTTTGGCGCTCTGAGAATATATTGTCGAGTGCTTTTTCGGCTGTTGGAATAGCACATTTTATTGACTCAACGGATGACTTATTTTGCCTTCCCGATGAGAGTATATGTAGAGTTATTTGTATAACTCGAAATATGCTCATTTCTTCTTCTCCTTTTTTTTTATATAATTTCATCGGGCACGCGAACAGCGTTCCCGATGGGAGTAGCCCCCGAGGCTACAACCAAGGACTTGTACTTGGTTGTAGGCTCAACAAGTTAGTACCTTCTGTCGCTATATTGTTATTCTTTCTCGAGCTTTTCATATCTATCGGGTGCGCGACCAGCGCTCCCGATTGGGAGTAGCCCCTGAGGCTATGAACAAATGCTTGTATTTGGTCATAGGCTCTCGCCATTTCTATTTTGTTATACTCGAATTTTTTTCTTTTTTCCAAAGTAGCCCCCGAGCATTTGAGCAAAAACTTGTATTTGATCAAAGGCTCTCGAAATTACTAGTCATCACTCTTTGTCGCCAATCTTCAAATTACCAAAGCCGATCTTTTTTCCATTGATAAAGTGACGTCAGTGCTGACGATAGCCATGACCATTGTATCGGGAAGATGCGAGCAACGTTCTCTCTCTGTCTTGCGGGCCCAAAATCCTTATCAAGTTGACACGTCGTACGAGTGGGGGACACACGTCCTCCACTTTTCCTGGCGCACGCACTGTAGCGCCTGTTCCTTTCCTTCACAGTGAAAATACGCTTTTACCCCTCATCCACGTGTACAACATCCATCTCACAATTTTTCCATCCAACGGTGCGTCGATTCGCCGATTCTCTATTTAAGGTCATCTTCTTCCTCCGTTCGCCCTTTCGCTCACGCCGCACCTCTGCTCTCCTCTGCAAAAATCCCCCATTGCGCCCAACACTTCTTGAGCTCAGCCACACTCACACTTTTCGCCTAAGCCATTGTTGATGGCACCACGCGTGCGGCTCACCAGGCACAGCACTCCTGAATCCAAGATGGCAACCGCGGATCTTGGGAGCACTGAGTGGGAGAGATCCAAAATCTCCACCCAAGATATCAACTTGCTGAAGAAGCTTGGGATCGGCAAGCAGAAAGACTCGCCGCGCTTTCCCAGCGAGGAGAGCTATCCATCCCCTCCAATCGAGTATCGGGTCAGTTTCGTTGACCACCTCATCCGCGGCCTTTCTTCCCCTATTCACGATTTTCTGCGTGGGTTGCTTTTTGTGTACGGATTGCAACTTCACCATCTTACTCCCAACTCCATCCTCCACATCTCGATCTTCATCACTCTTTGCGAATCTTTCCTTGGAGTCCAGCCTAACTAGGCTTTATGGAAGCGCATTTTCCTTCTTCGCCGTAATGGCTCTCCCAACGTTGCCTATAACATAGGCGGCGTTGTTATCTGCGTCCGCCCTGATGTCGAGTACTTTGACGTCAAATTCCCTGACTCAGTTCAAGGGTGGCGCAAAAAATGGTTGTATATCCATGAGGAAAGCCATGGCTCGGCGGAACACAACATTCCCCCTTTCGATGGCAACGAAAAATCTGTCGCCGCCGGTCCTGGGATGCAGAGGCTAGCGACGAAGAAAAAGCGGCGACAGAGGCGCGGATGACACGCATCCACGAGCTTCAAAATACCCGTGGACAAGAATTGTCGGGTATCCAAATCACGTGGTATTTCCTTAGGATTAGGGTGCAGCCTCTGCAAACTCGCAAAAACCTCCTCTGGATGTATGCTGGCGATAAAGATGTGGATCGCTTGTCAGTAGATTTGTCGGTCAAGGACTTAGAAAAACTTGTCCGAAAGATCTCGTCGCTTAGCAAGAAAGACACCGTCCCATCATATTGCCGTGTGACACCATATACCGCCACCAACGCACTCCCGCAGGTAATATATCTTTATCATCTGCTTGTTCATGCACTCTCTTCTTTTCTCTTTTTGTACTGCTATTTCTTCGACTGCTGTTATTGATACAAATTCCTGTCGATACTTTTTCTATCTTGTCCAGAACCACAAAACTGCGTCGCCTCTTCCTCCCCTTCCCGAAGGTGGAGAAGTCGAAGAACGGGCTGTTGTCACCGACGACAACCAGGGTACTTCTCGCCCTGAGAGTGAAATCGCGGGTTCTCAAAAATCCGCGGCATCCTCTGAAAAAGAAGTTGAATCCGAGGCTACCGCATCGGCACACTCTCCTCCCTCAGCTGCTTCTCCAAGGAACAAGAGAAAGAGGGACGAAGTTGCCGATTCCGGCACCTCCAAAGCCGGCGCATCTTTTGCCGAAGAAGTTGTTCCTGAAGCTAAAGGGACAACTTTCAATCCTTATGAAGATGCTCTTGTCAGCTCGTAAGTTTTTGTTTGATTTTTGTTGTTTGCTCCCGATGTTTTGTCTATGTTGTTTCTTATATTGTCGCTTTATTTATTGTAGTGGTGACGAGGATGAAAATCCACCTATAGACGCGACTGCTCGAACGAGTACGTCTCTTTAATTATCTCTGAAGCTCATCCTGATGGGGATGAAACCTCACCTCCTCAGCAAGACACACGGCATCCTACTCCAGTTGCGAGCCCCCGAGCCTCTTCACCAAAGAGAGCTAGGATAGAACCAGCCAAGGAACCTACCATGTTAACTGGTGGTTCCACGACTCCTTTAATGGATGATGTAAGTTGTCTCTTCTTCTCTCTTCTCCTTTTTTTTATATTCCAAATATTTCAGTGCTTTGAACTCCCCTCTGGTTTTTGCTTGGTGCTGTCGAGCTTTCGCTTCCTATATTGATTTCCCTTTTCTGTGGTCTTCTCTTCAGCCTTCGATGAAGGAATTTGTCCGCCTCGGTACCCAATTTATCGGGTACCGCGATTATGCCACCAAGCTTGAAGGTACTATTTTTTCCTGCCTCTTCTACTGAATAGACTCCTTCATTATTTTGTCATAACATTTTACTGTCGTTTATTTTGCAAGAGACTCTTGCGGAAGCTAACAAACGCGCTGACGCTCTTGCTACCAAGATAGAAAAAAGCGAAAGAGCTCGCAAGAAAGCTGAAGCAGATGCTGCCGCTGTCGAAGATCTTCAAAAAAGACTTCATGACGCGGAAACTTCTTTGAGCGACAATATAGCTCAGCAGTCTGCTTGTGAAAAATAAATCCTTACTCGCTTGGAGTCGCAGAGTCGACGTTTTGTTAGTAAGTACTTAGATCCTTGCTATTTCTTCGGATCGTCATATTTGTCCTTGCTCGCTTTTTCTTGACAAGCTTCTTTTTACTCATTTAGGGAAAACGCAGCAAGATTATGATCTGGAAAATCCTGAAGGTGATCGCCTTCTTGACGCGCATTCCCTCCTTGAGATCCATGGAGCGCGCGAAGGCCTTGCCGAAGCCAGGACAGGTCTGTCGCGGCTTTTTCCCTACTTCTTCACGAAGAAGGAAGAACCCACGACTTTTACTGCTCTCGCTAAATGCTTCAATTCTCAAGAAGATCTTGGGCTCAAACTTCTCCAAGAAATTTTGAAAGTTGGTGTTGAAGGCACTATCGCCTTAGTTGCTGACAGCCAACAAGATGTCGACTGGGCGAGAGTTGGCGACACGAAGGAGATGGAAACAAAGAGGTGGCAGTCTTTGATTAAGGCTGCCAAGCCAAACTCGAAGAAAATCCTCGCCTACCTCGGATGCAAGCCAACTCCCGCTCCTAGTTCATCGAAGCCGGAGGTCAAGTAGACGACCTTGTCTTCTCTTTTGTTTTGTTTCTCTTTTGATGCTGTCGCCATAGTAACTTTGGCGACAACTGCCTCCTTAGTTCATTAGGAACCTTCCTTTTGTAATATCCATGTAAACATTTTGAAAATCAATGGAAATCTATTTTTGCTTGATGATTGATGTCGAAACTTTTATTTTCCAGTTGATATTTGATAACTACACTTCAACTCCTCGTCCCTTCGATGCTTTTCCTGCTTCCTCCTACTCGAAGAAAATGCCTGTTGATGATGAATTTATCGAAGATTCCTCGAGTAAGGGTTCAACACAAAACTTGAGAGAACTTCGCCAACAGCTTCAGTCTATGAAGAAGCAAGCACTTATAATAATGGAGCAGTCTCGAAAATCATTGGAGAGGGAAAAGGTTGCGCTTCAGCAGGCTCAGGATGCTATAGCTGTAAAAGAGGCTGCGGTTACTGAGGCTGCCGAAGCTTCTTCTCGAGAGAATTACATGCTTCAACTGATGAATGATTCTAGCTTGGATATGACGGGTATACTTCGTTTGCTTAATCGTACTTGATTATGGTCCTGCTATTTTCCTTCCTCTCTGATTCCTTCCCTGAAAACAGGTTCTTTTTTGGATACTGTTGCCGAAGATCAACGTGTTGAAGGTCGATCCAATGTGCTTCTTAGACTTGCATCGAAGCATGGTTCTAATTTTTGGGTTACACCTGAACGTACCCGCCAAATCGTCAGATTTCAAGATCGCGCGAGTCAGGTCCGCGATTTTCTCGACTTCTGCACAAGGACACTATCCTTAGTTTATGGCATCATGTTCCCGCGCAACAAGGTGCCAGAAACCCTTCCTGCTCTGATGGACAAGTTTCGGGATGCCCCTCGAATCCATGGTTTTGTGCGGGCCCAATTATCTGTCGGTGCGAGATTTGCTATGATTATGATACAAATCTGCTACCCGAAGTTAAACATGAGTCGAATTGTTGCCAAGTGCCTGGCCAAGATGTCGAAAAGGAAGAGGGACATTGGCAAAATTGATGATATTGTGACCCCTGTAGCAGAAGACATGATGGATGAACTGCTTCGGATGGACCCTGAGTTCTTCGTGAAGGGTAGCTATGCTGAACATAGTACTCGTGCTGCAAATAACGAGCGACTAACCATAGATGATATACTAAACAGCAATTGAGAGCTTTTCCTTTATCTTGTCGAATCTTCTCAGCAGTTGCATCTTGTATGTTGTGAACCTAATCTATATTGTAAAGCTGCGGGATATATTTTTCTTATTTTTTCTCGTCAAGCCCCGAGCGTTTCGGTAGCTAATGTCCATACTTTTATTTGTGTTTGCGAGGTTTTTAAACCAAAGCAAATAAATTTTTACTGAGTGTATATTGTATTTGCGGGTGATAGCCCCCGAGCGTTTCGGTGACCACTATTTTGTATCTTCATTTATTTTGCGAGGTGCTTTGCACCAAGGCGAAATATTTTTTGCAAGTTGTATTCGTCGGCGATGTATATATATATTGTAACTTCTGGGCGCAAGCCCCCGAGCCTGTCGAAGAAAAAGATGTATATCTCCACTATCTTTATTATATTGCAGCACCGCGAGTTCGCCTCATTAAAAACCTTTTTCAGCCCCACTCGGTGCCCTGAAAAAGGAAAAGAGTGCGTCTGAAAACTCGCGGGCGTTTCAGTACATTGTATTTTTACAAGGAGGACTATATTTCGACTCTAGGCGTAAAAACGCCTGAGTTGCGCCACATTCCAAGGATTTGACTCGGCAAGTCCTGTATTCTTGTCCTTGATTCTGTATGCTCCTCCTTCGATTACTTCTGTGACGATATAAGGACCAAGCCACGGTGGCTCGAGTTTTTCATGGCTTTTTTGTCTGAGCCGAAGAACTAAGTCCCCTACCTGAAAGGATCTTGGCCTCAATCGTCGACTGTGGTAGTTTTTCAGATCTTGCTGGTACTTAGCTACCCGCGATAACACTTCGTCTCGAGCTTCATCAAGTGCGTCGACATCATCCTCTAATGCTTTCCTTGATGCCTCTTCGTCATATTCCGTTACTCTCGGAGAATCATGCTCTATTTCTATCGGCATTACTGCTTCAGCTCCGCGGACCAGAAAAAACGGAGTTTCTTGTGTCGCTGTATTTGGTGTTGTTCGAATACTCCACAACACACTAGACAACTCCTCTGGCCAAGTATGTCGAGCTTTTTCCAACGGTGCCAGCAGACGCTTCTTGATACCATTGCAGATGATACCATTGGCTTTCTCGACTTGACCATTAGTCTGCGGGTGCACAACTGATGCAAAGTGTAGTTTAATGCCTACCTCCGCGCAATATGCCTTGAATTCCTTGGATGTAAAATTGCTACCATAGTCCGTGACGATGCTATGAGGTACTCCAAACCGAAAGGAAATGCTTTTCACGAACTTGATTGCAGATGCTCCGTCCGGTAAATTTATCGGCTTTGCTTCTATCCACTTCGTGAATTTTTCGACAGCGACGAGCATGTACTCGTATCCTCCTGGCGAAGCTTTGTGTAATTTTCCCACCATATCGAGGCCCCACTGTGCGAAAGGCCATGACAGTGGTATTGACATCAATTCTGCTGCCGGAGAGTGAGGTTTTGCGGCAAATCTCTGGCACGCGTCGCAAGTACGAACTATTTCTTTTGCATCCTCGATTACTGTCAACCAATAAAATCCTGCTCTGAAAACCTTGGCTGCTATAGCTCGACTGCTTGCATGATGACCACATATTCTTTCGTGTACATCCTTCAAAATTAGCCGTCCTTCTTCGGGTGTGACGCACCTTTGTAACACTCCCGAAATATTTCGCTTGTATAACTCCCCTTTGACCACAGTAAAGGCTTTAGAACGTCTAATAACTCGCCTTGCTTCAACTGGATCGTCGGGTATTTCTTTCCTTAGGATGTATGATATGTACGCCTGCAAACATGGAATTTGCACCATCATTACTAGGTCCTGTTCCTCTTCTTCTTCCAATGCTACTTTTGTAGCCCCCGAGGGTTTCTCATCCTTCTCCTTCTTCTTTGGTTTCTTTGGCTTTGTAGATCTCTCGGCTATTTCCTCCCAAAACACGCCTGGTGGAATTGCGAGACACTGCGACCCGATATTTGCAAGAACATCGGCTTCATCATTGCTCAACCTGCTGATGTGATTTACCTCGCATCCATCAAACAGCTTTTCTAGCTCATTATACACTTCCTTGTATGCTATCATACTTTCATTGACTGCATCACATTGATTCATGACCTGTTGAGCCACCAGTTGTGAGTCGCCAAAGATTTTTAGTCGAGTTGCGCCACAAGCCTTCGCCATCTTCATCCCATGTATGAGAGCTTCGTATTCTGCCTCATTGTTAGACGCGTTTGGAAACGTCATCCGTAAGACATATTTTAATTTGTCGCCTTCAGGTGATATTAGTATCACGCCTGCTCCAGCTCCCTCTAATCTCTTGGACCCATCGAAGTTCATAGTCCAGGTTCTCGATAGATTCGGGGGTCCCGTATTTTGTAGCTCCATCCACTCTGCTATGAAGTCTGGTAAAATTTGCGACTTTATTGCTTTTCTTTTCTCGTACGTGATGTCCCGAGGGGAAAGCTCTATTCCCCAAAGGGAGACACGACCCGTAGCTTCTGGATTGTTTAATATATTGGATAAAGGCGCCTCATTGACCACTATTATCGGATGCGCCAAAAAATAGTGTCGCAACTTTCTTGCTGTTGTAAACACTCCATATTCTAGCTTCTGGTACTACGGGTACCGCTGTTTTGAAGGCGATAATACTTCACTGATGAAATAACCTGGCCTTTGTACTCCATGGAGTTTTCCTTCTTCCTCCCTTTCGACTACGAGTGCTGTGCTGACCACCTGAGGTGTGGCTGCAATGTATAGCAAGAGGGGTTCCTTCTCCTTGGGCGCCACCAAGATTGGTGGTGTCGAGATTGTGCGTTTGAGATGCTCGAAAGCTTTGTCCACCTCTTCGTTCCACTGAAACTTCTCTCCTTGCTTAATCAAAGCATAAAACGGCAACGCCTTTTCTCCCAGCCTGACGACGAATCTGCTTAAAGCTGTGACTCGCCCAATTAATTGCTGTATTTCTTTTAACTTCGTTGGCTTCCTCATTGTTACAATAGCTTGAATTTTTTCTGGATTGGCCTCGATTCCTCTTGCTGAGACTACGAACCCGAGAAGTTCTCCTGCAGGGACGCCGAAAGAACACTTCGTCGGGTTCAGTTTGAGGAAAAACTTGTCAAGGTTGTCGAAAGTTTCCTTTAAATCCTCGATCAATGTTGTCCCCCTTTTTGATGTTATGACGACATCGTCAATGTACACTTGTACGTTTTTCCCAATCTGTGTTGCCAAGCACTTCTGCATCATCCGCTGATATATTGCTCCCGCGTTTTTCAAACCAAAATGCATTGTTCTGTAGCAAAACACGCCATAAGGTGTTATGAACGCTGTCTTGACTTCATCATCTTCTTTTAATCTGACCTGGTTATAACCACAATATGCGTCCAGGAAGGAAAGACGTTCACATCCTGCCGTGGAGTCGATAATTTGATCGATCCTTGGGAGGGGAAGTGATCCTTTGGACAGTGTTTATTGAGACACGTAAAGTCGACACACATGCGAAGGACTTTCGTGTTTTCCTTCGGGACCAGCACTGGGTTAGCTACCCACGTGGCCTCTGTATGTAGCTCTTTGATAAAACCAGCTTCTCTGAGTCGGTCAATCTCTGACAGCATGGCTTTGCGGTTTGGTTCCGAAAAATGCCGCAAAGGTTGTTTGATTGGTCTCGCTATTGGATCCAAGTTTAGGTGGTGCTCGGCAAGTTCCCTGGGTACTCCTGGCATGTCAGCTGGACACCATGCGAAGATTTTCCAGTGCTCACGGAGGAACTCGACGAGCGCGCTTTCCTATGTGAGGTCCATGTCTGTTGCAATGAACGTCGTTTTCTTTGGATCTGTCGGATGAATCTGCACCTCCTTGGAATCCTTAGTAGTGTTGAAGGTTGGCTCCCTGAGTGGCCTTCCTGCATCTGGAAAAACATCATAATCAGTTGTGAGCCTTGACGCTATATATTTTGCTTGCATCCCGAAAATTTCCAACAGTCGATGAAAATCCTTGTCGCATTTATCAGCTAACGCGAAACTGCCTTTGACTGTAATTGGTCCCTTAGGCCCAGGTAACCTCCACAACAGGTACGTGTAGTGTGGTACCGCCATAAACCTGACATATGCTGGTCGTCCCAACAAGGCGTGATATTGCGACGGGAAATCCACAACTTCAAACTCCAGCCTTTCTATCCTGTAGTTTTCTCGGGTCCCAAACTGAACGTCGAGGTTAATCTTCCCCAATGGATAACTCAGCTTCTCTGGCGTGATTCCATGGAAACGTGTGTCAGTTGGTTTTAAATTTGACAGGGATATGTTCATCTTCCTTAGTGTATCCGCATACATAAGGTTTAGACTGCTGCCTCCATCTATGAATACTCGAGATATATCGAATCCTGCGATCACCGCTGGTAAGATAAGTGCTGACTGCCCTGGTCGAGGAACTTGCTGCGGGTGATCCGCAATTGTGAAGCCAATGTCCTGTCCCGACCAATTTAGGTACTCAATCGTTGGTGGAGGCATCTTCTCTGCCATGAACACTTGTCGTGAGATTACTTTCTGAGCCCTATTAGACGGTCTAGCTTTCTGAATCATCGAGACCGCGCCGTTGGAGTTAGGATCAACATATGGAGGTGGGTGTGGTGCTGCCGCTATTCTGAGCTGGTGCCGATTTTCGTCCGTAATTGCGGGAGGAGGTGGCAGGTGGATCTCACTCCTGGGCCCTTGGGGGTTTCTATTTGTTGCTTGAGCATTGTCTAGCCCTGCGACCCTCAACATTGCTTGAAAATTGCGACAGTCCTTCTGCAGATGTCCTGGCTGCCTCTTCCCATTATTGTCGAGATAGAAATGCATCTGACATGGCCCGTTCATCATATCCTCGGGAGATACAAGAGGTCTCTGAAACCTTGGTCCACTATTTTGCCTATTATTCCGAGAGTCATCTCTATTGTCGCCTCGCTGCTCGTTACTCCTTTGATATTCATCTCTGTTGTTTCCTCCTGTGCTTCCCCGAAACCCAGCCGATATTTGGCCAGGAGCATCGTAACTCGAGAATTATCGAGGAAATCGTCGTCTATTTTGAAAATTTCGACTACGGTCCTCCTCCAGTGACCTGTGTCATTTATTGTGAACAGCATCTTCTCCATCTGCCCATCTGTTTGCTATCTCCATCAACGCTGAAACTGTCCTTGGGTTGGTTCTCCTCAAGTCTTCGACAAAATCTCCTTGTCGAATTCCTGCCACAAACGCATCTATTGCTCTTTCGTCAGATATATTCTCTGCCGAATTTTTAATGATATTCCACCTTTGGATGTATTTTCTCATTGATTCATCATGCTTTTGTCGACATGATCTCAACTCTTCTAGTGATGCAGGTTTTTTGCAGGTTGATCGGAAGTTCTTGACAAATACATCCTCAAAACTATCCCAGCTGTCGATGGAACCTGGGGGAAGCTTCTTTATCCAAGATCTTGCGGCTTCACTCAGGTGTACTTGAATTCTCTGCATGGCTGTTGCTCTTGTTCCACCTATAAGTTTCACCGTCTCAAGGTAATCGACTAGCCAATCCTCGGGATCTTGCAGGCCATCGAATTTCTTGAAATTGTCTGGCAACTTAAATCCTGACGGGACTCGAGTTTTCGAACTTGTCTCGTAAAGCACGGGAGTCCACACATATCTTCTTCATCAACTTCTGATGAATGCCGATGTTCCCTTCTATCCTGTCGCGCTCTATCCACCCTGGCCTGAGTCGATGTATCTCTGACCCCGCTCGCTCTCGGGGGATCCTGCACTGCTACAGTAGGTTGTGGATTATTTTGCCTTGCAGCTCCTTCGGGAGGTGTAGTTGCGAATGCTGCTCCCATGGCTCCACACCCTGCCATGGCCATGTTATACAACGCTTCTCTTGGATCTCCGGGAGGTGGCTTGGACGCTAGGATGAAAGCTTGTGTTGCCATGTATCCCGCTTCCGGTGTTTTGGGAATAATATTCCCCCTCGTGTCGATTGACATAAAAGACATATCGAGGTTTTGAATTAAATTTTCTCTCTCTGCTTCAGATATATTTTGCAGCCGAGATCTTGCTCTCCTTCGAGCTTCTCTATGACTATCTCCCGAAGTTCTTGAATTTCGGCTTAGATCTGCCCTTCGCCTACTGGATGCGGAAGTGGCTTCCTGCCTCCTGTCCAACTCGATTTTCTGCTTCTCGAGCTCCCTCCTGGTACGTGCAAGCCTATATTGATACGCTTGTAACTCCTCAGGTGTCGCCGTAATGGTCATTGGTTCTGTACCATCAATAGCTCTTGCTACTCGATCCCATAATGCTTGTGGAAATTGCACCATCTCTCGTGTTCCTGGTCCGATATATTTTGTTCCCAAACCTCGCGTGAGATCTGCAGGATCGACATACGGATTTCCCGCATCGTCGAACTTTTCTGACGTCTCCTCCCCTGGGCGACTTGGTTTTCCAATTACATAGATCTGATGATATTTTGGATTCTGAACTTTGTCGGGTTTGGTGACACCATCATTGAGATTGGTGAAGACCTTTTCAACAGTAGTGGATCTGTCGATGAAGTTGAAGCTGTCGATGTTGCTCGAGTCATCGATTATATCGGAGTCCGCGGATGACTCGAAAGACATGTCGCTGAAGATCTTGGCGAGTTTTTCACTTGCCCTGGTGCTGATGAAGCGTGGCGACGAAATCTCTTCTTCGCCTGACTCGGTTGACGATGTTGAATCCGAAAAATCGGGATCGACCGCCGATGATCCCGACGAGATCGGAATTTCGAGACGATATGATCCTTCCTTCTCGACGCGGAATTGGAACTTGCCAAACGTCATCTCCATAGGCTCCTCCAGATACGCATATGCATCCAAACGGGAGGGCGGGTGAGGAACACAATCGACTAGATCAGTTTCGATCTGTTTACCTCTGTCCAAAGCGTTGCTTGCAGTTGATGAAGTCGACGATCTTGAACGTGCCATCGAGATCAGCTCCTTGTCGCCTCTAATCCCCACGGTCGGCGCCAATTGACAAGGTATTAACTTATCAATGTCTACAGATTGTAGACTAGGGTTTCGTTGGAAGTAGAGGGCAAGTAGATCTCGAAGGTTTCAGCCGAAAAGTACTCGACGATTAAGGAACTAGGGTTATGTTGACAATGGATTCGATCCTCTCTTTGTCCCTCGACTCCCCCTTATATAGGAGGCGGAGCCGAGGGATTCGTAATATACAAGTTACAGAATCCGGGAGGGTTTCTAACCCGTCCCGTAAAATTACAAGTCTCTATATTTCCTAATACAACTTTAACTTTCCTTAATAATAACTGGGCTTCCGAACTTCATATTCTTCGACTTGTGGGCCTTCCGTAAACCCCGGGTACGATCTTCAGCAGGTCCATTGGGGATGCCTATGTCACCGAGAGCCACCACTCCGGTGTCCAGCGTACTCGTGCCCTCCAAGTCCAAGACACTGCGTGACAGGATCCCCCCTCGGCTGCCTTGTGGAGGCGAAAAACCCATTTCTCTTCACGTGCAAAGGAGAAGCTCTCCACCTAAACAATTATGTTGTGTATAATCGTGATGAGTGTGCTTTGTGTCTACGTGTTGTATTCCGCTCCAAGGCCTGCTTGGATACACCCTCCTCCCGCCAAACTCAAACACAAGGCTAAGATCGTTATGTACCCCTCAATTGGTTTATTTATGGAACGGAACAAAGCGATCTCAACATTTTCAAATGTATTTGATTTTGAGGAGGAGCACAAAATGCAGCGAGCTTTTGAAGAAATCCTCTCTTTTCTTCTGCACCGATGGAAGAAACAAGGGAAAATTTGCCACAGGACACCGTTATTTTTTGGCATTTGCTGAAACACACCGCTCGATTGTGTCTTTACTAGGTACCATTACAATTATGTGGTACATTTGCCATAACACACCACCTGGCTAAAAAGGGAAAGCTTTGCACTTTGTCTTCAAAACCAGTCATCAGAAGAAAAGTTGCAAAACTTTCCGTTTTTAGGCTAGTGGTGTGTTCTGGCAAATGTGTCACAAAATTGTAATGGTACTTAGCAAAGACATAATCGAGCGGTGTGTTTCGGCAAATGACAGAAAATAACGGTGTCCTGTAGCAAAATTTTCCAAGAAACAAATACCAGCACGTGTTGTTACAGTGGCCGTCCGCTCGATGGATTCGCATGCAGAGTATAACCTGGCATATATGCACCGACGGCATCAGGTAGGATTCGGCGGATCGCGCGTCTCTGTGCTTCCAGCGCAGCGCCTGCCGGCCGATGGCCGATCGATCGGTAGCGAACGGCCAGCTTGCGACCCCGCCGTCCGGGAGCACCGGGAGTCCGGGACCATACACACGATTGCACGATACGATGTCGACGCCGACGACGCTACAGGTTGCCATGCAGCCGGCTCAGCTATCCCTATCGATCGCAATCGCCTTCCTTCTTCATCTTAATCTGTCGTTGTAGTACCTACCAGAGCGAATGGTTGTCGTGATTTGAGTTGGCACTTCATTTCCAACAGAATTTAAGAATTTATACTGTATTGAAATGCGCTGCTAGTATAGCAATGGCAATGGGTATGACGTGAAGCGCGCTCCATGCGTAGTATCGTCTTTGTTTTTCTCGCTGGAAAACAGTTCCAGTGTTTGGTTTAGACTGATGATTCACAAGTTCAGGATACAACCGACAAGTATTCAAACTTCATGGTTTATTTCGCTGAACCTCTACGAGTTCAGGATTAAAAATAGATTTGTTTCCCCTTTCTCAAACAACCTCATGACTGTATGTAGCCACATAGCCAAATGCTAAAATAACAAGAACGGCTAAGAAGCCTCATAGCCATACAGAGCCACCTAGCCAGAGAAATCTTTCGCTTAATAATTTTTGGTTGTATCATTGTATGTACCCAACATATGCAGATGGGGGGAAGCATTCTTGTTCTTGGTCACATCGTCTGAAACTCTGAATACCGTTGAGCACTTGTTTTCAAGAAATGGACAGGCTAAGTCACTAGTTCATGTCACAAATCCAAGACGCCTCAATCAGGGCAGTACCGCAGGCATGTGCAGCCTGGTCGATCGCACAGGGCCTCCCGATTTAGAGGGCCTCCAAATTAATATGTTGAACTAGTACTCTAATGATCGATTTTGTTTAATTGGACCTCAATCAATTCGATGAGAGATGCTACAAAGTACTTACTCCATTATGGCAGTACTAGTGCTTAGGAAATTTGCAATAGCATTAACTCCAAAGGCCCCCAAGCCATCCACGCCTTTTTACCCGTATCTTTTCTTTCTCTTCCATCGCGAGTGCAGCTAATTCAGTTGGTCTTCCAATGAATATTAAGATTTTGTCTCAAGGATTTTTATGAAGAACTAACTGAAGATTCATTTTAGAAAGATGGCACGTTTCGACTAAAAATTAGCACTTTTGATTCTTAGATTGCTTTTTCACATGATGCACTTATTTTAATTTATTTTACCACATACTACCTCCATTCCTATAAATAATACGCACACACATTTCAATGTGAACCTTGACCAAATAAATAGGACAACAATATCACGATCATATAATATATAAGCAATATTGTTAGAATCGTGTTGGAAAATACTTTCTAATGATACCAGTTTTATATTAAATATTTTTCATATACTTTATCCTGAAAAATATGTTTTAACTTCATCAAAACTTGCATGTATCTACAAACTAAACTCATCTAAATACATGTATATCTAGATAAAATTGAAACATCCTTTTTAAATAGAGAGATATAGATTAATATTTTGTTAAAGATAAAATACGAAAAACAAGGACGCATTATTTATTGAAATGGAGTGAGTAGTATATATATATAATCATCTTAGTTGCTAATGATCATGCTCAGGGCCTCTATTTCTTGTTTTGCTCAGGGCCTCCGTATTCTCAGGTACGGCCCTGCGCTCAATTAAGCTTATTTATGCTCATTTATAACTTTGGAGGTTACGATCTTACGCGCAAGGACATACTCGGGTAATCCTACAAACGATCGCACGGTACGATATCGACGCTACAGGTTATGCTATCGCTATCGCAATCGCCTTCGTTGGTTCGTCTTAATTTGTCGTGGTAGTAAATCATGGTTGTGATTCGAGTTGGCACTATACTTGATTTTTCAATAGAATTCAAGAATTGAATGTTTAAATGCACTGCTAGTATATACTACTGTATAGGAACTGTATGACGTGAAACCACGGGACTCAAAACTTGATTATCATCGATCCTGCAAAATTTCAACTTATTACTCTGAAGCAAAATGAAGCAAACCCTTTTAGTTCTGCATACTAACTTGCCAAAAAAGGGACCCGTGCCTTCAGTGAACGACGGAGAAAGCATAAAAGAACTCGAGCTCGCCTTGCCGACCCGAAGCCAGGCATGGTCATTCTGTGTCTGATGGCGCTGGGCGAGCGTCTTGGTCGATCGGAACCCACGGGCCGGGCGCCGGCGCCTCCAGGGCGGGTGCCCCCCGAACGTTGTCGAACTGCGCGCGGCACGGCTGGTCGTCGCCGCACCGGAGGTTGACGCCGTCGAGGCGCACCCCGATGCACGGCCGCTCCTCGCTGCAGCGCAGCTGCACCGCCACCTTGCTGCTCGACGTCCCCTCGATCCTCCGGAACGTCACGTCGCTGATCTGCACCAGCGACGGCTTGTCGGCGTCGTCGCCGCAGCGGTCGTGGGGGCAGTAGCTCTGGTCGATGACGATGGGGTTGGCGACGTCGGCCATGGTGATGTCCTCGAAGGTGATGTTGGACGCCAGGCCGGGCGGCGAGCCCGGCCACGTCTTGATGCGCAGCCCGTTGGTGGTGCCGCGCACCGTGCAGTTCCGGACCACCAGCCCGCGCACCTCCTCCTCGCCCTCCTCCCTCCCCAGGCTCCCCACGCTGATGCCATGGCCCGGGCCGCAGATCACGCCGGTCACCACCACGTCGGTAGAGCCGGGGCCCACGGACACGCAGTCGTCGCCGGTGCCGATCACCGAGTCGGTGATGCGGACATGGCTCGAGAAGCCCACGTGGATGCCGTCCGTGTTGTGGCTGATCGCCGGCGCGTGGATGTGGAGGCCCTCCGCCGCGACTCGGCTGCTGCGGTGGACGCTAACGTGGAACCCCCGGCTGTCCACGAACCGCAGGCCCCTCACCGTCGAGTTCGCCACGTTGTCCAGCTCCAGAGTCTGCACAAATCCCACAACCATGAAATGTTGCCCACGCTCGATCGATTAGTACTGAACGTACGGCCAGAGTCAGTACCGTCGTCTTGGGCTTATTTTTCTCGACGCCTCCCTGGCCGTCGAGGGTCCCGGCGCCGGTGACCAGGAGGTTGGTCAGGGCACTGAACGTGATCCAGGCATCATCAGACAAGTGGCATCCTCCAGTGCACGGCCGGAGCACGCCGTCGATCACGAAGACGGGCGTGTTCTTGCACGGGCCCGAGAACTCGACGGCGGCGACTGCGAATGTGCCCGCGGGGACCAGGACCGTCGCCTTGCCGGCCGTGGAGCCGCACGCGGCGCGCCATGCCGCCACGAACGCCTGGACAGGGGTGATCGACACATGGTTCAGGAAACAGAAGGAAACGAGGGGATCGGCGCGTGGTTCACTTCACTCACGTCTTTGTTGTCTTCGCTGCCCGGAGTCGCCCCGTACTCCGTCACGTCGTAGACGCCGCCGGAAGCGCCATTGCTGACGCCGTGTACGTGGCCACCGCAAACCACTGCGAACAGGTACAGGGTGAAACAGACCTTGAGGACGGTAGTCATGGCGGTCGAAACTCGAAGGTCAGTCGTCGGAATGTCAGGAGGAAGCTTTTCATCTTATACCCACGTACATGAGAGTCGATCGACAGTGTAAGAGTTATTTTTCCTTGCGCATAACATCGTAACCTCCAGAGTTAAAGATGAGCACAAATAAAAGCTTAATTGAGCGTCTGACTTCACTTTGGTGCTACCGGTAACTCCTTACTGACATGAACTAGTACTAATTAAGCATGTCCGTTTCTTCAAGACAAAATGTTTGGCCTACCATGCCAGAAAATTGGTGAGCCCACAAGAGTTGGCACCAAATATTTCGCACGTTATGGGCGAGCGCTAGGCGTCGGCCGACCGATTTGGGGGAAATCGGTCGCCCCCCAACATCGGATGTGACCGTATGATGTTCCTACAAGGAAGGGGTGCTTTCCATTGCCCCACTTGGCAGAGATGTCGCTTTCTGCAAACGTTACCCACGCATCTGCTACTAATTTCTGCAAACATCAACTGTGTTCGCTCTTCCCTGCGTATAAATCGGTTTGCTGGCGGAAGGCAAAAACTCACATCTCAAAACTCTAATTACAACAATATTAGAGATTAATTTACAACAAAAAATTTCCACGGTTTCCAACAAAAAATGACAAATCCAACGTTTGTCACATCTGAAAAATCTCTTTACACCTACCATGCCAGAAAATTGGTGAGCCCACAAGAGTTGGCACCAAATATTTCCCACGTTATGAGCAAGCGCTAGGCGTCGGCCGACCGATTTGGGGGAAATCGGTCGCCCCACAACATCGGATGTGACCGTATGATGCTCCTACAGGGAAGGGGCGCTTTCCATTGCCTCACTTGGTTCAGAGATGTCGCTTTCTACAAACGTCACCCATGCACCTGCTACTGATTTATGCAAACATCAACTATGTTCGCTCTTCCCTGCGTATAAATCCGGTTTGCTTGCGGAAGGCAAAAACTCACATCTTAAAACTCTCTTTACAACAATATTAGAGATTAATTTACAACAAAAATTTCCACGGTTTCCAACAAAAAATGTCAAATCCAACAGTAGTCACATCTGAAAAATCACTTTACAACAATATTAGATATTAATTTACAAAAGGAATTTCCACAGTTTCCAACAAAAAATAGTAACAAAAGCCAACATTAATCACATCTGAAAAATCTCTTTACAATAATATTAGATATTAATTTACAACAAAAATTTCATATGTTTTTAACAAAAAAATTACTTAAATTACAACAATTCCAACATTAGTTCTCTATGGCAAATCAATTTCCATACATAATTTCAGCAAAAAACATGGAGGATTCCAACAAAAAAATCCAACTACTTCACCATTACAAATTTCCTATGGAAAATCCCTTTACAACATATTGCATAGATGTTCTCCACAAAAATCACCTATATTTCCAACAAAAATTCACATTGTAAGGCGGCAGAGCTGTACCATGAGGTCGTGCATAGTCGAGATGGCGTTCCTCCTCCATGGTACTCTCGGCAGAGCCCCTCTCCCACACCCTCCTCCTCTGCGTCGATGTGGACACCTGGCCTGAGTCGTACGCTTCCCCGCTCCACACCTCATTGCATCTCCACCAGTACCTCCCACACCGGCGATAGCACCGCCGTCAATAAAACAACGGTGGTACCCGTGGTTGCTGTGGTTGCCACAACGGCGGCAAAACAAGGATAAGAACTTGGGGGGCCGGGGGGCAGAGCTGTAGCTCCCTAGGCGCTAGGAGCAGCGGCGGGGCGCTCGGGAGCGCGATGAGGTATACAAACCTTGGAGA
This sequence comes from Lolium rigidum, assembly GCF_022539505.1. Lineage (NCBI taxonomy): Eukaryota > Viridiplantae > Streptophyta > Magnoliopsida > Poales > Poaceae > Lolium > Lolium rigidum. The sequence continues at coordinate 110,130,328 of NC_061508.1, read as the reverse complement.
AGATACCTCTTCAGGAGATAAGGTAGTAAGGTCCACTTCTGTATGCCACGTAACGGGACGTTTGACGTGAGATGACACGACCGATTTCTAGAGATGGTGGGCAAATTACAAGCGTTTTCCATATTCTTGCCAAATCGTGCACCCTCACGCGGGGTACTCTACTGGACTGTCCTATTCAGCAGGGTTTTTTCGGGGTTCTTCAATTTTTTTGGTTGACTTTCGGTTTGGCTGGTTTTTCCCATGCATCTCGACGACGCTCTCCCTACATCTCGGTGGCGTACGTCGGTGACTGAGAAGAGGTGGGAGATTTTATCACTTCGGCAAGTTTGTAATAGGCCCTCGATTTATATGGAAATTCGTTAGAAGTCCCTAAAGTTTCTGATTCAGCCCCTATTCTGTTTATTGGTGCCATCTAGACCCGACGAGTAAGCTCGAATGATTAGAAAATATTTTAAACCTAGGTAATCACATAACCAGTGTTTTCAGTCGGCTCCAAAGGTAATGGTTATATGTCAAAAAAATGGACACGGTGGTTATTATGTACCAAATGTACTATAATATTCTTTCCGCCAAAAAATACGTATCTAGATAAAGTTGAGACAAGGTATATAGCAATCTACTAAATTTATTCTTTGATCTAAATTTTACTTAACTAGTATTTATAATACTTCAGGAGCTAATGAAACTATTTTGGTAAAATTCAATTCTCTCAATTCTTCGGCAATCGCGCCAAAAACTCGAGTTCCTTTTGGATTTCCTTTTTGATCAATTATAACCGCGACATTGTCATCATAGCGGATTATTATACCATCTTCACATTTGAACTCTTTACATGTACGTACAATTACAGCTCGAATTACTTCAGATCTTTCTAGAGGCATTTGCGGCAATGCGTCTTTAATTGAAGGGGGATTATTAGTTTTGCTCCATTTAGAGGTATGTGTAATTTTCATCCCACAACTCGCACAATGTGATCGCAGCACAACTAATCGTCGGTCGGGATAGCTCTCGAACCGTCATCGTCTCCATCGCCCAACTCCCTGGAGACCAGACGGCCAGATCCAATCTCCACCGGCGTGAGATCTGGGCCCCTCTCCCTCCGCTTGCCGCTCCGGCGGCAGGAGGGGGAGGGGACCTCGTTCCTCCTCCGTTTTGTAGTTAGGGCTTGGCTGTTGTGGTGCGTCGTTGGGGTGGTGGGAGCGGCGCCCGGGCAAATAAATCTGCCTCAACTCCACTCCCACACCGACGGTGACCTTCATGGCGGCGTCTCGGAGTTGTTGGCAACGTGTGCTTGTCGATCTTTCAGGTTGGCAGCTTGGTTTTCTCGCCGGTCTTCAGATTTGGCGAGATCTGTTTCTCGACGTGTCACTAGCGCTTGTCGTTGTCCACGACGGCGCTGGGGGGCGGGGCGAGGTGGTTCTTCTGGAGCAAAGATGTTGGTCCGGAGGTGGTTGGTATGCGGTTCTTCTCCGACTTCGTCGATGGGAGGCGGCGTATCTTGGTCCAAGACAGCACGGGGACATCCCCCGGTCGACGTGCCACGAGCGACATGTGCCTCGCCGCTGCGGCAGGCTCGTTCATCGACTCACAAAGCCTCGTTGGCGATGGTGCTTTTTTTTGGATCTTGCAATGGTGGAGGCTCGGCGTCACTTCTTGCGTCCATCTCGGCGGCGTTGGAATTGGACGGCGGCCGGCGGTTACTGGTGGTTGCGGTGAAACCCTAGAGATCGTTTTGTATTTCTCGATCTTTTAGGATTTTATCTGCAAATTCAGGATAATCATTTTATCTCGGTTTGTCTTTTAGTTTCCACATATGTTGCTTCATGTAACTTGGTTTTCGATTAATGAAATATGTGGTTCTCAAAAAAAAAACTCGCACAATGTGCAAGTTGGATGAGTAAAAGGGTGCGCCACGGTGGCTTGATGGCGTGCGCTCTGTCTTGAAGGTTTTGCCGAAAAGCCCCTCCTAAAATTTCTTATTCGTTTCTGGGTATTTACTCGCTCGTGAGAGTCGGTTCCCTAATAAATTGCTCCGGAAGGCTCTCGAGTGTTCTAGAACAAACTCGATCTCCTCCATTCCGATTCCAGTTCGCAAACCACCCCCAAATCGAGCGGCGAGGCC
>NC_061508.1:110112809-110128106 GCF_022539505.1 Lolium rigidum | reverse complement strand
AAAGTTTTTGACCAAATATTTTTTAAACAAATTTTGTTGAACCAAAAATATTATGAACAAATTTTTAATTTTTTATATCAAACCATTTTTGGTAAAAAACCTCAAGTTTTTCAATTTTAAAATTTGTTCAAATAAAAAAGTAAAAGTAAAATCTTGGGAAGAGGCTTTAGTCGACCCTGGGAGCGACCGCCTGGAGCTATGCGTGCGTGCGCTTATCTGATACACACTGCATCGATGTATACGGCGCCCCGCTTATATCGCTCGCATGCCATCTGCGGTGGGCCGCGACCGAGTAAGTGTTTTTTCATTTCTTTTCCATTTTTCTGTTTTTTTATCTTCTTCTTCTTTTTCTTTTTTCTTTCTGTTTATTCTTTTTTGTTCTACTAGTTAATACTTTTTTAAAAAAACCATTTTAAATTTGGAACCATTTTTTACCTTGTGAACCTTTGAATTTAAAACTATTTTTAAAATCATGACCAGTTTTTGAATTTCTATTTTAAAATTTGGAACCATTTTTAGTTGGTGAGCCTTCTTTAAAATTTCAACCTTTTAAAAATTTAAATAGTTTTTAAAATTTGAACCATTTTAATTGTGTGGAACCATTTATCCGGGTGAATCACTTTTAAAATTTAAAAATGATTTTTAATCATGAAACAAATTTAAAACTGAACAATTTTAAAATTTGAAGCATCTTTTAAATTTCGTACTCCCTCCGATCCATATTATTTAATGCTAAAATAATATCTACAACTAAAATATATCTAGATACATCTATATTAGCATCAAGTAATATGAATCAGAGCGAGTAGGAGAAGGTTACCTCGCAAGACAATTCGCGGGTAGGTCGGTCGTAGGCCTCGTGCTAGCTCTAGCACCGATGGACCCCTTAATGGGCCTGACCGAACGTTGTACGGCTCAAGCACCGATCCTCATCTTTTTTCCTTACCAGGAATAGGCTAACTTTGGGCACCCACTCACGTTAACGGTACAGTGTACACGCTTTTTTTTATTGCTGTGTTTTTTATATATCTGATCTTTTTAAGTCTTACTATTAGTATTTATGTTTTGCTTTACTTTTATTTTTATTGGTTTATGTTTTAACTTTTATATTGGTCAAATGCAAGGCTCTCTCCTTTTTCATTTAACTAGCAAAGTGGCCCGCGCACATGCGCGGGTGGCATCTTGACTCTCTTTTTAATTGTTTTATTATCCATTAAATTTATATGAATCTACATAGCCTAGTAAATATTCCTCTGACAATTAAATTGTAGGAGGCCATTTTAACTTTTTAATAAATTTGAGTTCACTTATATTTAATAAATATCATTACTACTTAATTGATCATTAAAGTTTGATGCATTCAAGAAGAACAAATCAGGCAACAAAGAAGAAGAAAGCTCTAAGTAGAACATAAAAAATAGAGCAGAGATAAATACATCAAGAACCGTCTTTGTCAAGCAGAACATGGCTAGTGTCTTTGTTGCAATAATGAGGGAAAGCTAACATAAATGTACTATATATTTTGCGATAACACAAGAACTTAACGTAATATGCTTATGATAGGTAAAGAGTGTAGTGCGTAATGTTTAAAATAGTAAGAACAACCTTCTTATTCTGAGTAATAATTGTAGAAGCTAGATTGTGGGCAAAACTTATGAAGTATATATACTATAATTCTCAAAGAACATGAAGATATAAAAGTTCATATTGATAGTTTATGGATGCTGAATTTCGAAGCACATAAATGTATTGAATTGATGCACACTGATATTATATAGTAGGTTTACAATCCTATTCATCACCTAAGCTGGTCGACAAATAGGCGTCTTTCTGTAAAATGAACAAAAGGCAGTAAATTTTCTCAAAAGAGATAGAATAAAGTGAAAAAGTATTTACACCACTGGATATTAATCAATCATAGTTCTTTGAACATGAAAATAATAGAATAAGCACTCATGGTCAATAGAAGCATACTTAATTGGGTTACATTCTGCCAGCAGAGTATTTAGCTCCATTGCATACAATGTATTAAGAATTTTAATAAGCAGTAGTAACAAAGGTACTAAGCATAGCACTCCGTTGTTTCATGTTTTCACCACTAATATTGAAGATACCTACAATTAGACCACAATACAGAAGTCTTAATTATCCCATACTGCAGGTACCTTTCATCAAGAATAATAGATGGTCTGATTACGGGCTCACCAGAAAATAGAGAAATCGCTAGAAAATCCCACAAAAATCAGAAACATCCGACCATTAATTTGATAGATAATATATCTCTAGCCATTAGATTAGACTTAATTAGAATTACCCACCATTGCCATTATGTATGTCCCCTCACCGTTACCTTTTTATTTTTCTCCACAACTTATAGTCTTGAACACATCGTGTCGTGGATCAGAGCCCTAGCTAGGCACTAGCTTGTCCTCATGACCGCCGCCGCCACCATATTCATATTGGAAAACTGATAAGAAACACCAATTTTTTATCTAAGCGGAAGCATTCGAGAAAAAACACTGAAGCTCATGGATAATATATTCGAAAAGACATATTCATGCATTAATTAACATTGGGGTAACTCATTGGTCAACAGCATGTGCTTTTTCAAAAACTGGATAATAACAATGCTATAAATCACTCATCTACAAAGAATTGAGTTCATCATTCTAGATGCAACTGGAGAACTGAGTTTTGTCTATACTTCTCAACCTCTATACGCCTCAAACGGTGTTGCTTCATTGCTGCCGGCAGGCAGAACAGGCCTATGAAAAACATACTCCCTCCGTTCCTTTCTATAGTGCCTATAGATTTTTGGTATTTGTTTCAGAATATAAGGTTGTAGCTTAGCTTTTTTTCAATTACCCCCTCCCCGTTCAGCTCCCAAATCGTTCAGCTCCCAAAATTGTTATGGTAAGTTAGGAAGATATGGATTTCCCAAATTTTACGTTGATCTCAAATCGTTCTGCTAGGGGTCTTGTGTAAAAAATACTCTTGCGCTAATTTCCGTGCCAAAAAACAATAGGCACTATAGAATGGAACAGAGGGAGTATTGCATAAGAATTATTCACTAACATCTAGATTATTCCAGGCGCTTCCTTGCCGTCGTCAAGCCGCATGCAGAAGGTCTATGAAGAGAAGTTTGCATAAGAAATACTCAACATCAGGATTTCTCCTATGATTGTGGTTTTCGAGGGTCGAGAGCACAGCAGGATTCCATTGTGGCCGGCCAACTCAGTAAATATGCAGCACTGATCAGTATACTGTCCTTGCTTATGAGATCTCATTACCATGACGATGTATTTATTAGTCCCTGGTCTCTCCTTAGGTACATGCTCATCCATGCATCAGATGATGATTCTTTGGAAGCAGGTAACAGACCACAAAAAAGGAAGCAGTGTGATTTTTTTCCATCACCTCATACTGTAAGGACTGATGAATCCTCGCCACATCTGGTACATCACTTTATATATGGCAGATTGGCTGTAAATCCAAATCAAGACAATAATACTGTGTGGCCATTAGTACTTTGTGTAAGTCTGAAAAATGGATAGAGCTTTAGTCAGGACGTATCTAGAAGGGTCAACAGCAGGTAATATTCTGCTTCCATAGTACTCCGTAATCACTAACGACTAACATTCCTAGATAAACAATCAGGGTACGCATCTGTTATTTGAGTGACCAACTTAACATTAAAGGAGCCACAATATTTTTACAATGTGAACTGGAGATAGCTCTGAGTGCAAAGTGGAGCTGGCTGACCTGGTAAAAGACCAAGGTTGTGCTGACCTATTGTTGCCGTCTTGGTTGGGAATTTCATGAAACATGTGAAAGGTGTATACACATGCAGAAGCATATAGTTCCATTGTCCTGGCAACTATCTGATTAGCAAGGCATTCTTCCTTCTGCTCATCAAGCACCATTTAGTTATCGACGGATAATCCACAAAAGTCGAATCATGTGAAAGTTTCACATGCATAAGGAAGATTTAGTATTCGCTGATATCTACTCAGCTAAAAAAAATCTTATCTAAATAAGCTTCACTATTTGATATACCACGACAAAGAAAAATTGTGGTCCTAGAGAAACAAATGAAATTCATCAGTTTATAGAAAAAGAACAATAACATACCGTACTATCTATAAGCGGTGTTGAAGTATCTTGCAAAGAATAGTTGTCCTGAGGAGATCATAAGCACAAAAAATATATTTAAACCTCCAAACATTCTGCAAATAAGTGAGAGAAAAAATAAAGAAATCTTTTAGTAACTTAAAATAAACCTAGAGAAACAAATGAAATTCATCAGTTTATAGAAAAAGAACAATAACATACCGTACTATCTATAAGCGGTGTTGAAGTATCTTGCAAATAATAGTTGGCCTGAGGAGATGATAAGCACAAAAATTATATTTAAACCTCCAAACAATCTGCAAATAAGTAAGAGAAAAAATAAAGAAATCTTTTAGTAACTTAAAATAAAGATCACCAGATATCACACAGGTGTATCTTATGTATTTGTCATTACTTAGCACTTCATAAGAATACCATGTCAACATCTATCCATTATACTTCTATCCCACCATGTCTGTCTGCTAGGGACTTGCTCTACCTAATTGTGATTCAGTGTTTCATATTAATAGAGAGAAATCAATATATTGGTGCACGTTGTATTATTATGTCTATGGAATTTTTCATTTTCCACATCTGATATGGCAAGGTATATGGGAATAACCTTTATTTCTCTCTTCTAAGTAATACCATCTTTTCTACGGATATTTTTATTAATATTTAGGTGATTGGGATTAAGAAATATGAATAAATAAATATTCATAGTTAGGATTGATGAAAATATATAGTTTAGAAAAATATATAGATTAGCGAAAAATTTCAGCATGGGCAATTAAACTGTAGACACCAGGTAGTTGAGAAATTTTTCAGCATGCGCAAGTAAATTGGACCATGGACTGTTCGATTGCTCATTTATATTCACGGTTAGATAAGTAGAGGGAATTAAAATTCATACTGCTAGCTATGACTGATCATTTATTTGTGATATCAAATAAGTAAGTACCTACATACTAAAGTTTAAATCAGTAAGTATTTAATGATTTAATTTTAAAAGAGCTAGGAGAACATTAAAACTTGACTTTCTATTGCCAATCATTTTATAGAACCGGCTGAGTAGTTTATAGACGAAGCTATTTTCTGATTTTCTGTACGTGTTGGACTACATTCTCCCTCGTCTGTATGCATCCACGTCTGATAATGTCCAAGTCTAATTTATTTTTCTTCGAAACAGTTCAACTAAGTAGTATTCCGGACTTCACGGTACAGGTTCAATCAAATTTCAAATTTTGGCTAAAAAAATCTCTTCTCATTAGCATCTTGCCGACACTGCTCTTCATATACACAGTCGATTAAGCTTCAGAAATACGGGATACAAAATTGAGTTACTTAAGATCAAGGAAAAATACACAGCGTATATCCATATGTTTGCGGCAGAACACGAAGTACGAAATCAACTGTGTAGAAGAGAATCAATTGCCGACGTTTGTAAAACAATGATTCCCTGCAAAAGATACCTCACCGGTGTTAGGACTGTCAATAATAAAGATGATGTGTAATGCACCAAGCATAATCAAGCTGCTTGCCGTGCTTGATTGATATACATGTACAACTCATTGATCTTACCACACGTCGTGGTCATGCATGTCCCAGCGGCGGCCTCAACGCTGATATTGTTTGTAAGCCTGTATCCATTGTCCTTCTTCTCTTTAGCTACTTCAGTGTTTAAAACCTGTCCGTCTGGTGTACGTCAACCTGCCAATTACGATCCTGGCCGACGTTCACAGCGTGTACACCACGTCGCGATTACACTGGCCAGATCTAGCCCCGTTAGTAGAATCTGGATCAAAGCAGCGGAAGAATTAGGAGCAGATGCGAGCTGATAAATCAAAGATGGGTACATATTCCATATATGTCCAGATCGATCTCGACAATGGATACACGTGCTAGATGTGGCGGACGACGACGATCACCTGTCGCCATGAACGGAACGGCGATCTTGACAATGGACACGCGCGCCAGATGTAGCGGACGACGACGACCGCTTGTCGCCATGGGACGGAACGGCGGCGGACGAGGGAGGTCCCCGGCAGATACGCTCCAACAAATTCAACACAATTTCCTAGGGTTAGGACGTTGGTTGCAGAAGGAGACCCCTGACCAAGATCGGTTTGGCCTTGTCACAAAATCAAATCGGTGGAGCTATCCAGATCAAGCCAGGACAAAAGGAATTTGAGGTACGTAATGCATGCATCCATGCCATGGTTACATAGCACATGCATATATCAAGGCGTCAATGTGACCAGGGCTAGCCTTGTGCTACCGCTGGAATACTATATGACCAGTCATGCGTTAAGGAAAAGGGAAAACAACGATCCAATATAAAATGAAGAGGTACCTAAACAATTAAGTGGTGGCATTGGTGGGTAATTTATGTTAACTCTAGGTCAATAAGTTATTTCCATAAATCTATTGGTTGTGGTTTGCTGAGTTATTAAATTGACGGTCAGATGTTTCTGATTTTTGTGGTAATTTCTAGTAATTCTTCTTTTTTCTGGTTAACCCGTAATGTACTTTTAATATATAATAGATAGATAGATACTCCCTCCGTTCCTATATACTACCTCCGTTTCAAAGAATAAGGCGCACGCGTATTCCAAGACGAACTTTGACCATAAAATTTGAGCAACAAAATCTTGATTATATTATATGTAATTAGTACCGTTAAATTCGTATTGAAAATCACTTTCTAATGATGTTAATTTAATACTAACAATTTTTATATATTTAAAGTAATTTTTGGTCAAACAAAAAGCTCGTAAAACGAGGACGCCTTATTCCTTGAAACGGAGGTAGTATAAGCCATATAGTTTTTTGAAAAAAAATCCAGAATATAAGGTTTATTGTGTTGCCCTACTTGTATGGACAATATTTTTGGAGATTTGATTAGGTTTACTTATCTTATGCAAAGTCCTCTATTAGCTCACAACAATTACTTACGGTTAAACCTAGCCAAATATGGTGTAATTTTTTCTAAATATGCGTTTCTTAATTTCCGTGCCAGAAATTATATGGCTTATATTTAGGACCGGAGGGAGTATATACAAACTGAATACATGAGGATTTTGTACTGAAGCATGTGCATAATATTTTTGCAGCATTCGTGTAGTATAGGAGATACGTTCAGCACCTTGTAAAGTTTTGTATTTTTGCATTATTCATGAAGTATAGTAGGTTATGTACATCACCTTGTAATGCTTGTATTATATAGTTTTCACATGAGTCATGAAAAAATGTTTCTCGTGGACCCAAAAGGTTACATGTTTAAGAACATATATTCGGCCTAGTCACATGAACATGAAATTTTTTTATTACAAAAAGATGTTGTACATACAAATAGTATAAGGTATAAAATAAAAGGAAATTAATATAAAACAAATAATTCAATTTAGAACGAGGCACGAAAAGCATGAAATAATGAGAGAAAGTTCAAAATTCAAAAAGGAAATTTAACATTATACACACTAAAATATACAACCACGGAAAGAAACTTATAAAGAACAAATAAACAAAGAAAAGAAAGCAAAAAAATCAAACCGTGTAATTTCCTTTCTTGCTAGCTTGGTATGCAACACTTCTGCCTTCATATTCCCCACTAAGGGCTTGTTAGTGTGTGTGTGCGCGCGTGTGTAATTAGCGTATGTGTGACATCCAGGGGTATATATGATGCCCCCCCAGGGAGGCCTCGCAGCGCATCCATGTGTCGCCCACTGGTTGGCCGCGCGCCTCTTTCTTTCTCCAGGGATTGGGCCACGTGTCACCCTGTTATTCGGCGCGGGCTCTCATGCGTGAGACGAATCCGCCCCAGCCCCCAGCCAACCAGCGATGCCGGTCAAACCCTATCCACTCACCGTTGCCTCTGTCCTCCTCTCCTCACCCACGGCGCCGCCGGTCCCCATCCTTGTCACCGCCGACGACTCTGTCCTCTCCAATCGACGAGCGCATCCTCCTCTGCGCATCGCTGGTGTCCCTCTCCCTGTTGTCCGTGTCGTCTCTGTCATCCACGGCAACGGAGGCCGGGCAGCAGACCTTCGGTTGCGTCTCCAGCGATTTCCCCATGCGCCCTTTGCCACGTGCATCCTCTCCCGAGCGGCCGGTCTCGCCGACACCTCCTTCCTGCTCTCCCCTACGCGGCCAAGCCCGAGCAACCGCTGCACATCGCCAAGGAGTGAGCATCTGCCCCCGTCAATTTCCCCGTCGCCGTCGTCTCCGGCGATTTCCCCCTGGCATGCTCTCTCCCTGAGCAAGAGAGTAGGAGAGGATTTCGAGTTAGAGCCACCCCCGTCGAGCCTTGCCGCCGCTACCCACGGTCTGCTACTCCCCTATTTCTCTCCCCATAATCGAGGTCACACTGCTGGTATGCTTGTGTTCTCATCTTCGGTTGTCAAAAGCAGAAGCATGTGTTGCCCATGTCTCTGAGCTCGGTGGAACGTCCACCCTCTGGTAGCCTCGTCTGCACTCGACCTTGCCGTTTTGGCCCTGTCGTGGGTAACAAACACTGCTCTCCCCTGATGATTTGCCTCCCTAATTCTCTTTTCCACTTCTCTTTGATTTAATCCCCATAACCTATCCTCTTTGTTCGCGCAGATTCATTTTTCATCTATGCCTACAAGTTGTTCGATAGAAATCCAACCATGATTTTAGCCTAGATCTTGCGCATGGCATCCAGACCTGGAGTGGAGGAAATGGGTCACCATGAAGGTTGCAGGCCACAATATACGTGATTGGCTGTGCAGTTTTTTTGGTTTCTCCTCCTCGTGAACTTAGTCATGTTCTTATATTTAGGTTTGCCGGAATTAAAGGAGACGGTGCAGCAGGCCAGCAGTCAGAACAGGCGGCAGTTAAGACCATGGACACGGCTTGGGGAATGACTTGTGTTCGGCGGCGGCAACCGCAACTGATGCCAGTACACCAACGTGAGCTTCTGACAACCTTGAGACCCTCCTCTCTTGATCCGTCTGCCTTGTGCTCTGGTTCCTTTTTCTCTCTTTTTCGTTTAATGAACCTATGATTGGCTGAGGAGAGCATAGTTCTTTAGGTTGGTAGTAGATATAGCAGAATTAGTTGCATAAAAAATTAGTTTGTGTGGAATCTGTCAAGAACCCATTAGACCTCGTTGCTGAATTGCTCGATATATGTTCTGCAGCATGAGGTTGTCAAAATTAGTTGTTTACATTGTATCCCTGATTTATATGTGAGTGAAGAATGTTGATAGCTTTTAGCATGAAAAGTTGTACACATTTAGTCCTGATACAGATAACCAAAATGAATGGTTCTTATTTATTGTCGTACTAAATTCTATGTGTATGATGCTCAGATTTTAAAGGATTGTCCCAAGGGGTGATTCTGGCGACAACCGGATGGCGACCAAGGAGAGTTTCCAAGATTGAAACGCGCGATCTTTCTTCTGATACATCCATTTTCTGCACCACTCCAACCACATGTATAGGTGGTTTGTTCTCGACTGATTAATATTCACTCGATGTTTTCAATTTATTTTTAGTTGAACTCGTAGTAGGATATCTCCAAAGCAGTAGTCTGAATTAGTGATTTTCATGTGTAGGTGAAGTTAGCTTTTGTAGATAGAAAATCCATGTAGTTTCCAAATGTTGCTTTTTAATTTTCCTACAATCCCTGGTTCATGGTGACTACTAATGAAAGTTATGCAGCCATGCATGATCTGGATTTCATGTTGGTTACCCGTCCAGACGTGTGGTTTAATTTTTCTCCCTGTGTTTGGAGAACCGTTGTCTGCGATACTCTTGCTATTTAGTTCTAGATTGTGCATGCTTTATTTGTAACTGAATTTATGTCCCTTCATGCATCTATATTGTTTTACAAGCATTTCTTCCACAGTGCTTGTCCCTTTGATGCCTCCACCTGGTGTTAAAAATTGGTGGACCTAAATTAGTGATTGAGCTTAAGGGGTAAGGGATTATAAAATAGCTGCAGAAAATTAGATAGCAGATCATTTACCATGCAAAATAAATCTAATCTTGCAACCATGTGTATTTCTTTCCTAATGCACTGACAAGGTTCAACCTATTAAGTTCTTTTTTAAACTGAATTAATAATTTGCTTGGTCCTCCTTTCTCTCATATAATTAGATCGCTTCAGATGTTAATACGTCTCTCACTTAGTAAAGGAAGATGATATCATGCCGCGCCAATGCCAGTGTATTTTACTACAGGAATAAATGAGACACTCTTCTTCTAAGAAAATAATAGATAAGACAATGATGCTTGTGCGTTCTTTTTACAGTCCAAGACCATTTTCAAGTATAGTTAGTGGTTATTTTACTTTTGCTTGCTGGTCTTTCCATGCCATGGTGGGGTACTTTCGTTTTGCTACACTGGAAAAGTAGCAGCATGGTTTCTACATGGTTGTTTACTTCAATATTCACACTATCCGACGCGATCCCGACACCATCCACCCTTTCTCCATTGTAGTTGTGTTCCCCTTTGGTGAATCTGCCTTGCTGATGTGCTATATGTCCCCCCTCCTTTTGGTGCTCAACTGGAGCTGCAAATGGAACAGCCAGGGTCGTTTTGGCTGATGATTTGTGTACCTTACTGTTTCTGGTTATGTAAATCCGCAGGGGCAATGAAAATGAGGCCGGCTCTTTCGAGTGACTTTGTGGTTCGTTTTTGCGCAGAGACAGTGTGTGCTATATCCGGCATAAAGAGCCAATCATTTATATTTTGTGGGAACATTCCGTGCTCCAGCTCATGGTACTCCAGTTTATCGCTCTCATGGTACTCCAGCTCATCGCTTTTTTATAATCTGTATAGTTTGGTTAATCATGTTTCATATTTGTGATGTTGCATTTCTTGTTGCGCTGATTTTTTTTGGAAGCTGCGTACTACTAGTGGTGATAGATATGTATTTTCCCGTCCTGTCGGTTTGGTGCAGGTAATAAACGATTGAGTGGTAGTTCGGCATGTCGAGGTACATTGCTGAGGACATTGTTGGTGCTATTGGCCTCAATTATGTCAGCATTGTCTCTAGATAGAGTGTTTGTAGAGTATTATTTGTGATACCCGTTTGAATTGGACTTTGTTTGATTTGTACTAGCTATTTTGTAGTCACCTATTTCTCATAGAAGTACCAATTGCTTCCATAACTACCAATTCATGAAATGGCGTACTAGACCATGCATCTCACAGACCAAGCATTAGAAGCCGTATTAGAGAATGATTAAGACTGCTTATTTAACATATCCTCCACCGTCATAGTTTTCATTACAAGTTCAGAGTTCATAAACTAGCACCTGGCCTGCATACGGATATACCACACATGCTATAGTTTGTTTTGGCTTGTACACGCCCTGTGAGTGTTGCCGCGAGCGGAGATGGTGAGCTATAATTCGAACCACAAGTGTATAACTTTGAAAAGTTGATATGGCCATTAAAAGGAAACTGCACTTCAACTTTATCAATACATCTAAAATATTTATATTTTTTAAGGGATGCAATGGTTTTTTATCTTTGAAAAGTAATACATAACACTTGTTCTTTATCCGTATTCTGTTCTTATCAGTGTTTTGTTTTCTGTACTAAGTATGATATTGTCTTAATTGGTGTCCTCGCGGATATCGTGGAGAAAAGGGTATGTTCGGAACTTGACGATCATGATGACCTTGGTTGGTTGCTTGTAATCTATGCTACTCCTTCCGGTTCATATTAATTGACTCTAATATGGATGTATCTAGACACATTTTAGTTCTAGATACATCCATATTGAAGTCAATTAATATGAATCGGAGGGAGTACCATATTTGCTCACGAATTATTGTGAATACCAATTCTACATTGATCATTACCAAGTAGAACCAGAGACTAATGTCTCATAAAAAATGTATATGAGATTCTTAGGCTAATTTTGGGCCAGGTCTTATGCTTGGGCCATTTGGATATACAATATTTAATATTGTGTGGATCTTGATTTAGTATCTCCTTTTTCTAGAAACAATGCAGTCACTTTGCATATTTTGATTAGCCCTACTCCTCTTTATTAACTACTCCCTCCGTTCACTTATGTAAAATCTTTTAGATTTTGTAGATTCACTCACTTTCATCCGGATGTCAGAGTGAATAAGGATCATTTATAGGTTAATACTCATAATTCTACTGCCAAACTTTTCTTTTAGGCTCTTGCTTTTTTTCTAGCTTGGAATAATTATTTCCATTTTATTTACGAGTAATGCTTTCTATTATGCTATGCTAATGGATTGCTTTGGTTTATGCATTGGATGCCATGCGGCACCAACCCAGCTCGAAACATTTGGCCTCCGTCTGCTTCTCACCTCGCCACCGAGATGATGCCATGCAGCAATGCGAATTGTATTGGCGCTCGGTTAGTTTCTTTACATTTCCTTGCTAATTTATTTTGAAATCAAGTGTATCTGTGTTGCCTGTTCTTTACGCCTCATATAGTGTTTCATCTTGGGTACTGTTCTTACTGTAGCATGTACAAGGACATTTCAATACTTTATCCAGCATATTGATGTATCATAGTAAGAGGAAGACCATCTTGCTGTCCATATTTTAAGTGCTATCCATGGTGTAACCCTGGTAGACTGAAAATAAATGGTTTAGGGCCATCTTGCAGTCCCCAGTGCTTTCTTTACAGAGGAACAATGGTTGTGTTCAATAAAATCACTAGACAGGTAAATACATTTACTAAGCATTTTTCATTGTGCTGGAAAATTTAGATGTATTTCCAGTTGTTAAAATCACATGGTTCATTCCTTACGTAATTTTCTATTGCAGATTTCATCTGCTTCCCTTATCGAGTGAGTATTCCTTAACCAATGGCAGTTCACAGCTAAGTGACTTGACATGTAGAAGAACTATGAGAGCAGGCATGGAAACTTGTGCGGGCTGCCGAGCAGGTCCGCCGATCTCTCACCGTTGCTGCCGTGGGAAAGAGAGAGCACGAGAAGTGGCGACGTCCACTGAAAAAAAGAGCACCGGCAAGTCCCTCCACCCCCACTCCGACAGGTTCCTCTGTCCCGCTCCCGATGCACTCCACTTTGCTATGACGCTCGTCGTCCGCTCCGGTGGCAGCATGGCCGGAGACGTTGCCCTCTAGCAATGGCAACTAGCTCCGAGCTTCTCTCGTAGTCTGGACACAGCCAGGTACCATGCTTGTGGATAGTTACTACTTAGGTGGAGGAATTAATCAACTGAGAGAGAGAGATATAGAGATACTTGGCTGCACTGTTAGAGCAAGAACCTCTGCTTCCTAATCAGCTGATTTTTGCATTCTACTGGTGGCGCTGCTCATGTCTGTTCATTGTCCGTGCTCACAGGTACTGGATGTTAATGTGGAGAGGGTGGAGGACATGGGACACACATCGTTAAATATCGTAGCTGCAAACAAACATTTGCTTAATCTGAACCTTTTAAAGGCTTTTTCAATAGCATATTTCATATGATAATTAAAATCGTTTCAATCTGTTCCTTCTGTAGCCTACCGAATTTCGAAGTTGAAGATTTCAGTGTTCAAAGATCATCTCTCTTTATGCATCAGCGATTTGTACGATTGTATCACAAGGTAGAGTGGCAAACACAGAGAGACAAGGAAGTCTGATTCGATTTTGTTTTAGTTAATTACAGTTTCTATTTCTTGGTTAGGCTGGTTAGGTCCTGGATGGAAAGGCGAAGAATTCGATGGTGGACACAAAGAACGAGGATGAGCTTCACGATTTAGGCAGCTTTTTATGTTAATTGCACCGAGTAAAACCTAAGAATGTATTATCATATTGCGGCTATTTTTATCACCATTATATGAAATAACATTGACATGAGCTCCACAGGGTCGTGCGCCAAGGCTCCTGATATTTGGTCACTTGCCTTTTTCTTTCGATCCCCTGCCGCCTCTCAAACAGTGAGACCGCTGCAGCTAAATGGGACCCGCATGTCATCCTCTATGAGCAATCAACTTTCTTTTCTTGGAGTTTTTTTGGCACCTCATATTTGGTCACTTGCCTTTTTCTTTCGATCTCATGCCACGTTTGAAACGTTGAGGAACCTGCTGGCTCATGGGACCCGCATGTCATCCTCTATGTGTTATAAAAGTTTCCTTTGTTGGATTTTTTTTCACCCTCTGATTTTTGGCCTGCCTTTTTCTTTTGATCCCCTGCCCCCTTTGAAACGTTGAGTAAGCTGTTGTCTCAAGGGACCCGCATGTCATCCTCTATGTCCATCAACTTTCTTTTCTTGGATTTTTTTTCACCCCCTAATTACTAGCTAATTTCTTTTTCTTTTGATCTCAAGCCGCATTACAAACATTGAGACCGCTGCTGCAAAATGGGACTCACATGTCATCCTCTATGTACAATAAATCTTGGATTATTTTTGGCTCCTGATATTTGGTCACTTGTCTTTTTCTTTCGATCTCATGCCACCTTTGAAACGTTGAGTAAGCTCGCCGGCTCATGGGTCCCGCATGTCATCCTCTACGAACAATAAAAGTTTCCTTTCTTGGAGTTATTTTTGACCCCTAATTTCTGGCTATTTGCCTTTTTCTTTTGATCCCATGCCCCCTTTGAAACGATGAGGACGTCATATGGCGTGTCGGTCCTACATGTCATCCTCTATGAACAATAAAAGTTTCCTTTGGTGGATTTATTTTTGACCCCTAATTAATTTCCGGCTATTTCCTTTTTTTCTTTTGATCCCCGCCGCCTTGGAATTGTTGAGAATGCTGCTGCCTCATTTTTCTTTGGTCCCGTGCCGCCTTGGAAACGTTGAGACCAGTTGCTACAAAATGGGACCCGCATGTCATCCTCTATGTACAATAAAGTTTCTTTTCTTGGATTATTTTTGGCTCCGATATTATGTCACTTGGCTTTTTCTTTCGATCTCATGCCGACTTTGAAACGTTGAGGATGCTCGCTTGCCTCATGGGTCCCGCATGTCATCCTCTCGAACGATAAATGTTTTCTTTTCTTCTATTTTTTTACCAACTGATTTTTGGCTTTTTTTTATTTTCGATCCCCTGCCGCCTTTGAAACGTTGACGACGCTGCAGGCTCATGGGTCCCCGATGTCAGCCTCCCCGTACAAGAAACATGTGATATTTTATTTTGCAGACAATAAACATTGTATTTCGCTCTGAGCTATTGCAAACGGATAAATTAAATCTTTATATCTACGTAAACAAACTT
>NC_061508.1:110004550-110112709 GCF_022539505.1 Lolium rigidum | reverse complement strand
GTTTGAGACGTATCAAGCATCCCCAAGCTTAGTTCCTACTCGCCCTCGAGTAGGTAAACGATAACAAAGATAATTTCTGAAGTGACATGCTATCATAATCTTGATCAATACTATTGTAAATCATATGAGATGAATGCAGCGATTCCAAGCAATGATGAAGACAATGATTAAACAACTGAATCATATAGCAAAGACTTTTCATGAATAATACTTTCAAGACAAGCATCAATAAGACTTGCATAAGAGTTATTCATAAAGCAATAAATTCTTAGTAGAAAGCTTTGAAACAACACAAAGGAAGATATAAGTTTCAGCAGTTGCTTTCAACTTCAACATATATATCTCATGGATAATTGTCAACACAAAGTAATATAACAAGTGCAATAGGTAAACATATATGTAAGAATCAATGCACACAGTTGACACAAGTGTTTCCTTCTGAGATAGAAAGAATAGGTAAACTGACTCAACAATAAAGTAGAAGAATGGCCCTTCGCAGAGGGAAGCATGGATTACTATTTTTGTGCTAGAGCTTTTCATTTTCAAAACATAGAAACAATTTTGTCAACGGTAGTAATAAATCATATGTGTTATGTATAAGATATCCTATAAGTTGCAAGCCTCATGCATAGTATACCAATAGTGCTCGCACCTTGTCCTAATTAGCTTGGATTAACATGGATTATCATTGCATAGCATATGTTTCAACCAAGTGTCACAAAGGGGTACCTCTATGCCGCTCGTACAAAGGTCTAAGGAGAAAGTTCACATTGGATTTCTCGCTTTTGATTATTCTCAACTTAGACATCCATACCGGGACAACATAGACAACGAGATAATGGACTCCTCTTTAATGCATAAGCATTCAACAACGAGATAAAATTCTCATAAGAGATTGAGGATTAATTGTCCAAACTGAAACTTCCACCATGGATCATGGCTTTAGTTAGCGGCCCAATGTTCTTCTCTAACAATATGCATACTCAAACCATTTGATCACGAAAATCGCCCTTACTTCAGACAAGACGAACATGCATAGCAACTCACATGATATTCAACAAAGGTAAAAGTTGATGGCGTCCCCAGAAACATGGTTACCGCTCAACAAGCAACTTATAAGAAATAAGATACATAGCTACATATTGTTCACCACAATAGTTTTTAAGGCTATTTTCCCATGAGCTATATATTGCAAAGACAAAGAATGAAATTTTAAAGGTAGCACTCAAGTAATTTACTTTGGAATGGCAGAGAAATACTACATAGTAGGTAGGTATGGTGGACACAAATGGCATAGTTTTTGGCTCAAGGATTTGGATGCACGAGAAGTATTCCCTCTCAGTACAAGGCTAGGCTAGCAAGGTTGTTTGAAGAAAACTCAAGTATAAAACGGTGCAGCAAGACTCACATATGAACATATTGTAAGCATTATAAGACTTTACATCGTCTCCTTGTTGTTCAAACACCTTAACCAGAAAATATCTAGACTCTAGAGACCAATCATGCAAACCAAATTTTAACAAGCTCTATGTAGTTCTTCATTAATAGGTGCAAAGTACATGATGCAAGAGCTTAAACATGATCTATATGAGCACAACAATTGACAAGTATCAAATTATTCAAGACATTATACCAATTACCACATGCAGCATTTTCTGTTTCCAACCATATATCAATGAACGAAGTAGTTCAACCTTCGCAATGAACATTAAGAGTAAAGCTAAGAACATATGTGTTCATACGAAAAAGCGGAGCGTGTCTATCTCCCAAACAAAGAATGCTAGGATCCGATTTTATTCTAACAAAAACAAAAATAAAAGCAAACAGACGCTCCAAGCAAAGCACATAAGATGTGACTGAATAAAAATATAGTTTCACTAGAGGTGACCTGATAAGTTGTCGATGAAGAAGGGGATGCCTTGGGCATCCCCAAGCTTCGATGCTTGAGTCTTCTTGAAATATGCAGGGATGAACCACGGGGCATCCCCAAGCTTAGACTTTTCACTCTTCTTGATCATATTGTATCATCCTCCTCTCTTGACCCTTGAAAACTTCCTCCACACCAAACTCAAAACAAACTCATTAGAGGGTTAGTGCATAATTGAAAATTCATATATTCAGAGCTGACATAATCATTCTTAACACTTCTGGGCATTGCACAAAGCTACTGAAAGTCAATGGAGCAAAGAAATCCATCAAACATAGCAAAACAGGCAATGCGAAATAAAAGGCAGAATCTGTCAAAACAGAACAATCCGTAAAGACGAATTTTTCTGGGGCACTTAACTTGCTCAGATGAAAAAGCTCAAATTGAATGAAAGTTGCGTACATATCTAAGGATCACGCACGTAAATTGGCAGATTTTTCTGAGTTACCTACAGAGAATTCTACTCAAATTCGTGACAGTAAGAAATCTGTTTCTGCGCAGTAATCCAAATCTAGTATTGACTTTACTATCAAAGACTTTACTTGGCACAACAATGCAATAAAATAAAGATAAGGAGAGGTTGCTACAGTAGTAACAACTTCCAAGACTCAAATATAAAATAAAAGTGCAGAAGTAAAATAATGGGTTGTCAACCATTAGCGCTTTTCTTTAACGCCTTTCAGCTAGGCGCACAAAGTGTGAATCAAGTATTGTCAAGAGATGAAGCATCAACATCATTACCAGGGGGGTTGGGAGTTTTCTCAACAATGCATTGTATCTTGTATATATAAGTAACTCCTCTTTCGTTGCTCCTAGGCTTACTATCCTCATCAAATAAAGTTTCAGGAACAAGCCAAGCATAGTTATTTTCTAGAGCTTCATGCATTCCTAGGAGCTTACTAGGTATCGGTACCTTAATCTCCCCACCATCATTAACATTATTAGTGTACTTTATTCTATCTATGTCCATCTTTTCAAGTGTTTTTGCAAAATCGGTATAAAAGCCAAGCCTCTTATGCTTAATAAAAACTTTTCTAGCTTGTTTAGCTATATCATCAAATTCTCTAAGAAGGACTTCTAAAACAAAATCTCTGTTTTCTCCTCTTTCCATATCAGAGAGCGTAAGAAACATATGTTGGATTATAGGATTAAGATTAACGAATCTAGTTTCCAACATGCGTACTAAAGAGGCAGAAGCACTTTCATAAGTAGGAACAGCTTTTACCAAGGATCTATCTTCAAAATATTCAACCATACTAACATGAGTGAAAAAATGCTTCTATATTATCCCTTCCAATGATAGACCCTCGTCCTACCGGTATATCTTTCAGAGTGAACTTAGGAGGAAACATGATGAAATAAACAAAAGGTAAATAAAGTAAATGCAAGTAACTATTTTTTTTGTTTTTAATATAGAGATCAAGACAGTAAATAAAGTAAAACTAGCAACTAATTTTTTTGTGTTTTTGATATAAGAGCAAACAAAACAGTAAATAAAGTAAAGTAAAGCAAGACAAAAACAAAGTAAAGAGATTGGAAGTGGGAGACTCCCCTTGCAGCGTGTCTTGATCTCCCCGGCAACGGCGCCAGAAAAAGAGCTTGATGCGTGCAGTTAACACACGTCCGTTGGGAACCCCAAGAGGAAGGTGTGATGCATATAGTAGCAAGTTTTCCCTCAGTAAGAAACCAAGGTTATCGAAAACCAAGGTTATCGAACCAGTAGGAGTCAAGGAACACGTGAAGGTTGTTGGTGACGGAGTGTAGTGCGGCGCAACACCAGGGATTCCGGCGCCAACGTGGAACCTGCACATCACAATCAAAGTACTTTGCCCCAACGTAACAGTGAGGTTGTCAATCTCACCGGCTTGCTGTAAACAAAGGATTAGATGTATAGTGTGGAAGATGATGTTTGTTTGCGAAGAACAGTAAAGAACAATTGCAGTAGATTGTATTTCAGATGTAAAGAATGGACCGGGGTCCACAGTTCACTAGTGGTGTCTCTCCCATAAGATAAATAGCATGTTGGGTGAACAAATTACAGTTGGGCAATTGACAAATAAAGAAGGCATAACAATGCACATACATATATCATGATGAGTACTATGAGATTTTATCAGGGCATTACGACAAAGTACATAGACCGCTATCCAACATGCATCTATGCCTAAAAAGTCCACCTTCAGGTTATCATCCGAACCCCTTCCAGTATTAAGTTGCAAACAACAGACAATTGCATTAAGTATGATGCGTAATGTAATCAACACAAATATCCTTAGACAAAACATTGATGTTTTATCCCTAGTGGCAACAACACATCCACAACCTTAGAACTTTACGTCACTCGTCCCGCATTCAATGGAGGCATGAACCCACTATCGAGCATAAATACTCCCTCTTGGAGTTACAAGTATCAACTTGGCCAGAGCCTCTACTAGCAACGGAGAGCATGCAAGAACATAAACAACATATATGATAGATTTATAATCAACTTGACATAGTATTCAATATTCATCGGATCCCAACAAACACAACATGTAGCATTACAAATAGATGATCTTGATCATGATAGGCAGCTCACAAGATCTAACATGATAGCACAATGAGGAGAAGACAACCATCTAGCTACTGCTATGGACCCATAGTCCAGGGGTGAACTACTCACACATCGATCCGGAGGCGATCATGGCGATGAAGAGACCTCCAGATGATGATTCCCCTCTCCGGCAGGGTGCCGGAGGCGATCTCCTGAATCCCCCGAGATGGGATTGGCGGCGGCGGCGTCTCTGGAAGGTTTTCCGTATCGTGGCTCTCGGTACTGGGGGTTTCGCGACGAAGGCTTTAAGTAGGCGGAAGGGTAGGTTTAGGGGCGACACGAGGGCCCCACACAACAGGGCGGCGCGGGCCCAGCCCTGGCCGCGCGGCCCTGGCGTGGCGGCGCCTCGTCGCCCCACTTCGTAATCCTTTCGGTCTTCTGGAAGCTTTGTGGAAAAATAAGACCCTGGGCGTTGATTTCGTCCAATTCCGAGAATATTTCCTTTGTAGGATTTCTGAAACCAAAAACAACAGAAAACAACAACTGGCTCTTCGGCATCTAGTCAATAGGTTAGTGCCGAAAAATGCATAATAATGACATATAATGTGTATAAAACGTGTGAGTATCATCATAAAAGTAGCATGGAACATAAGAAAATTATAGATACGTTTGAGACGTATCAGGATCTTCCTCAAGGCGGAAATCTGCAATATGTGCTTGATGCACCGCTAGGTCCCCCACCACCCCGTGCAGTATCCGAGGATGAGAAAAATGTTTACGAGACTCGGGTGACTCGCTACTCTCAAGATCAGTGTGCCATTCTGTGCAGCCTAGAGGCAGAGCTCCAAAAGCGTTTTGAGCACCATGACCCTTGTGATATGATCAATGAGCTCAAAGTTATCTTTGAAACTCATGCGGCTGTGGAGAGCTATGAGGCCTGATGTCTACGGGTGCTTCTATTCTTGTAGACAGTGTTGGGCCTCCAAGAGCAGAGGTTTGTAGAACAGCAGCAAGTTTCCCTTAAGTGGATCACCCAAGGTTTATCGAACTCAGGGAGGAAGAGGTCAAAGATATCCCTCTCATGCAACCCCGCAACCACAAAGCAAGAAGTCTCTTGTGTCCCCAACACACCTAATAGGTGCACTAGTTCGGCGAAGAGATAGTGAAATACAAGTGGTATGAATGAATATGAGCAGTAGTAACGGCGCCGGAAAAGTGTTTGTCGGCGTGCAGTTGATGGTAGTAAAATTGCAGGAAGTATAGATGCAGTAAAACAGTAAACAAACAACGATAGCAGTATTTAGGAACAAGGCCTAGGGATCATACTTTCACTAGTGGACACTCTCAACATTGATCACATAACAGAATAAATAGATAGATGCTAGACTCTACACCCTCTTGTTGGATGATGAACACCACTAACTGTGTAGGATTACACGAACCCTCAATGCCGGAGTTAACAAGCTCCACAATATGCAATGTTCATATTTAAGTAATCTTAGAGTGCATAACAGATCAACATAACCAAACCAAGTACTAACATAGCATGCACAATGTCACCTTCACACTACAAAAGGAGGAATAGATCACATCAATACTATCATAGCAATAGTTAACTTCATAATCTACAAGAGATCACAATCATAGCCTACGCCAAGTACTACACGATGCACACACTGTCACCATTACACCGTGCAGGAGGAATAAACTACTTTAATAACATCACTAGAGTAGCACACGGATAAATTATGATACAAAACACATTGCAATCATAAAGAGATATAAATAAGCACTTCACTATGCCATTCATAACGGTGAATAAGTATTCTGTGAAATATAGCCTAAGAGACCCACACGGTGCACACACTCGTCACCTTTACACACGTGGGACAAGGAGTCTCCGGAGATCACATAAGTAAAATCCACTTGACTAGCATAATGACATCTAGATTACAAGCATCATCATATGAATCTCAATCATGTAAGGCAGCTCATGAGATTATTGTATTGAAGTACATAGGAGAGAGATGAACCACATAGCTACCGGTACAACCCCGAGCCTCGATGGAGAACTACTCCCTCCTCATGGGAGAAAGCAACGTTGATGAAGATGGCGGTGGTGTTGATGGAGAAGCCTTCCGGGGGCACTTCCCCGTCCCGGCGGCGTGCCGGAACAGAGACTCCTGTCCCTCAGATCTTGGCTTCGCGATGGCGGCGGCTCTGGAAGGTTTTCTCTGGTTTCGTCGAACGTGGTAGGGTTTTCGCGATGGAGACCTTCAGTAGGCGGAAGGGCAAGGTTGGTGGAGTCCTGGTGGGGCCACACGCTAGGCCGGCGCGGCCAGGGCTTGGGCCGCGCCGCCCTAGTGTGTCCCCACCTCGTGGCCCCACTTCGTTTCCTCTTCGGACTTCTGGAAGCTTCGTGGAAAAATAGGACCCTGGGTGTTGATTTCGTCCAATTCCGAGAATATTTCCTTACTAGGATTTCTGGAACCAAAAACAACGAAAACGAGAACCGGCCCTTCGGCATCTCGTCAATAGGTTAGTTCCGGAAAACGCATAAATATGACATATAATGTGTATAAAACATGTAGATATCATCAATAATGTGGCATGGAACATAAGAAATTATCGATACGTCGGAGACGTATCAGCATCCCCAAGCTTAGTTCTCGCTCGTCCCGAGCGAGTAAACGATAACAAAGATAATTTCTGGAGTGACATGCCATCATAACCTTGATCATACTATTGTAAGCATATGTAATGAATGCAGCGATCGAAACAATGGTAATGACATGAGTAAACAACTGAATCATAAAGCAAAGACTTTTCATGAATAGTACTTTCAAGACAAGCATCAATAAGTCTTGCATAAGAGTTAACTCATAAAGCAATAAATCAAAGTAAAGGTATTGAAGCAACACAAAAGAAGATTAAGTTTCAGCGGTTTCTTTCAACTTATAACATGTATATCTCATGGATAGTTGTCAATGCAAAGTAATATAACAAGTGCAATATGCAAGTATGTAGGAATCAATGCACAGTTCACACAAGTGTTTGCTTCTTGAGGTGGAGAGAGATAGGTGAACTGACTCAACATAAAAGTAAAAGAAAGGCCCTTCGCAGAGGGAAGCATTGATTGCTATATTTGTGCTAGAGCTTTGGTTTTGAAAACATAAAGAGAGCATAAAAGTAAAATTTTGAGAGGTGTTTGTTGTTGTCAACGAATGGTAGTGGGCACTCTAACCCCCTTGCCGGACAAACCTTCAAAGAGCGGCTCCCATGAAGGACGTTATCTCTACCAGACAAGGTAGATCATCCCTCTTCTCTTTTGTTTACACATGTATTTTAGTTTTATTTATGGATGACACTCCTCCCAACCTTTTGCTTACACAAGCCATGGCTAACCGAATCCTCGGGTGCCTTCCAACATTCACATACCACGAAGGAGTGTCTATTTGCAAAATTAAGTTGATTACTGATGAATCAGAGCAAAACATGTGAAGAGAATTATTAATGAAGGTTGATTAATTGGGGGCTGGGAACCCCGCGCCGACTCTTTTTGCAAAATTATTGGATAAGCGGATGAAGCCACTAGTCCATTGGTGAAAGTTGCCCAACAAGAATGAAAGATAAACACCACATACTTCCTCATGAGCTATAAAACATTGACACAAATCAGAGGTGATAAATTTTGAATTATTTAAAGGTAGCACTCAAGCAATTTACTTTGGAATGGCGGAGAAATACCATGTAGTAGGTAGGTATGGTGGACACAAATGGCATAGTGGTTGGCTCAAGGATTTTGGATGCATGAGAAGTATTCCCTCTCGATACGGCTTAGGCTAGCAAGGTTATTTGAAACAAACACAAGGATGAACCGGTGCAGCAAAACTCACATAAAAGACATATTGTAAACATTATAAGACTCTACACCGTCTTCCTTGTTGTTCAAACTCTTTACTAGAAATTATCTAGACCTTAGAGAGACCAATTATGCAAACCAAATTTTAGCAAGCTCTATGTATTTCTTCATTAATGGGTGCAAAGTATATGATGCAAGAGCTTAAACATGAGCACAACAATTGCCAAGTATCACATTATTCAAGACATTAAACCATTTACCACATGCGGCATTTTCCGTTTCCAACCATATAACAATTAACGAAGCAGTTTCAACCTTCGCCATGAACATTAAAAGCTAAGAACACATGTGTTCATATGAACCAGAGGAGCGTGTCTCTCTCCCACACAAGCATTTATTCAAACAAAAACAAAAACAAAAACAAACCGACGCTCCAAGTAAAGTACATAAGATGTGACCGAATAAAAATATAGTTTCAAGGGAGGAACCTGATAATTTGTCGATGAAGAAGGGGATGCCTTGGGCATCCCCAAGCTTAGATGCTTGAGTCTTCTTGAAATATGCAGGGATGAACCACGGGGCATCCCCAAGCTTAGACTTTTCACTCTTCTTGATCATAGTATATCATCCTCCTCTCTTGACCCTTGAAAACTTCCTCCACACCAAACTCGAAACAAACTCATTAGAGGGTTAGTGCATAATCAAAATTTCACATGTTCAGAGGTGACACAATCATTCTTAACACTTCTGGACATTGCACAAAGCTACTGGAAGTTAATGAAACAAAGAAATCCATCCAACATAGCAAAAGAGGCAATGCGAAATAAAAGGCAGAATCTGTCAAAATAGAACAGTCCGTAAATACGAATTTTAAAATGGCACCAGACTTGCTCAGATGAAAATTCCCAAATTGAATGAAAGTTGCGTACATATCTGAGGATCACTCACGTAAATTGGCATAATTTTCTGAGTTACCTACAGAGAATTAGGCCCAGATTCGTGACAGCAAGAAATCTGTTTCTGCGCAGTAATCCAAATCTAGTATGAACCTTACTATCAAAGACTTTACTTGGCACAACAATGCAACAAAACTAAGATAAGGAGAGGTTGCTACAGTAGTAACAACTTCCAAGACACAAATATAAAACAAAAGTACTCGTAACAAAATAAACACATGGGTTATCTCCCAAGAAGTTCTTTCTTTATAGCCATTAAGATGGGCTCAGCAGTTTTAATGATGCACTCGCAAGAAATAGTAGTTGAAGCAAAAGAGAGCATCAAGAGGAAAATTCAAAACAAATTTAAGTCTAACATGCTTCCTATGCATAGGAATCTTGTAAATAAACAAATTCATGAAGCATGATGCAACAAGCATAGAAAGATAAAACAAGTGTAACTTCAAAAATTTCAGCATATAGAGAGGTGTTTTAGTAACATGAGAACTTCTACAACCATATTTTCCTCTCTCATAATAAATTTCAGTAGCAACATGAGCAAACTCAACAATATAACTATCACATAAAGCATTCTTATCATGAGTCTCATGCATAAAATTATTACTCTCCACGTAGGCATAATCAATTTTATTAGTTGTAGTGGGAGCAAATTCAACAAAGTAGCTATCATTATTATTCTCATCATCAAATATAGGAGGCATATTGTAATCATAATCAAATTTATCCTCCATAACAGGCGGTACTAAAAGACCAATATCATTATAATCATCATAAATAGGAGGCAAAGTATCATCAAAGTAAATTTTCTCCTCAATGCTTGGGGTACTAAAAATATCATGCTCATAAAAGCCAGCTTCCCCAAGCTTAGAATTTTCCATATCATTAGCAACAATGGTGTTCAAAGCGTTCATACTAATATGTTCCATAGGTTTTTTAATTTTCGCATCAAACCATCCATGTCTTAAATCAGGAAATAGAATAAGAAGCTCATTGTTGTCCATTATGCCTAACTAGTGTAAACAAGAAACAAAAAGATGCAATTGCAGGATCTAAAGAAAATAGCTCCGAGCACACACACAACAGCGCCAGAAAAGTACTTTACCTGGGACCGAAGTATGAGCGCCTTTTACCTTTCCTCCCCGGCAACGGCGCCAGAAAAGTGCTTGATGTCTACGGGTGCTTCTATTCTTGTAGACAGTGTTGGGCCTCCAAGAGCAGTGGTTTGTAGAACAGCAGCAAGTTTCCCTTAAGTGGATCACCCAAGGTTTATCGAACTCAGGGAGGAAGAGGTCAAAGATATCCCTCTCATGCAACCCTGCAACCACAAAGCAAGAAGTCTCTTGTGTCCCCAACACACCTAATAGGTGCACTAGTTCGGTGAAGAGATAGTGAAATACAAGTGGTATGAATGAATATGAGCGGTAGTAACGGCGCCAGAAAAGTGCTTGCTGGCGTGCAGTTGATGGTAGTAAAATTGCAGGAAGTATAGATGCAGTAAAACAGTAAACAAACAGCGATAGCAGTATTTAGGAACAAGGCCTAGGGATCATACTTTCACTAGTGGACACTCTCAACATTGATCACATAACAGAATAAATAGATAGATGCTAGACTCTACACCCTCT
Source organism: Lolium rigidum (assembly GCF_022539505.1). Taxonomy (NCBI): domain Eukaryota; kingdom Viridiplantae; phylum Streptophyta; class Magnoliopsida; order Poales; family Poaceae; genus Lolium; species Lolium rigidum. The sequence goes on along the minus strand of NC_061508.1, from coordinate 110,101,806 downwards.
TGTTGGATGATGAACACCACTAACTGTGTAGGATTACACGAACCCTCAATGCCGGAGTTAACAAGCTCCACAATATTCAATGTTCATATTTAAGTAACCTTAGAGTGCATAACAAATCAACATAACCAAACCAAGTACTAACATAGCATGCACACTGTCACCTTCACACTACGAAAGGAGGAATAGATCACATCAATACTATCATAGCAATAGTTAACTTCATAATCTACAAGAGATCACAATCATAGCCTACGCCAAGTACTACACGATGCACACACTCGTCACCATTACACCGTGCAGGAGGAATAAACTACTTTAATAACATCACTAGAGTAGCACACAGATAAATTGTGATACAAAACACATTGCAATCATAAAGAGATATAAATAAGCACTTCACTATGCCATTCATCACAGTGAATAAGTATTCTATGAAATATAGCCTAAGAGACCCACACGGTGCACACACTGTCACCTTTACACACGTGGGACAAGGAGTCTCCGGAGATCACATAAGTAAAATCCACTTGACTAGCATAATGACATCTAGATTACAAGCATCATCATATGAATCTCAATCATGTAAGGCAGCTCATGAGATTATTGTATTGAAGTACATAGGAGAGAGATGAACCACATAGCTACCGGTACAGCCCCGAGCCTCGATGAAGAACTACTCCCTCCTCATGGGAGACAGCAGCGTTGATGAAGATCGCGGTGGTGTTGATGGAGAAGCCTTCCGGGGGCATTTCCCCGTCCCGGCGGCGTGCCGGAACAGAGACTCCTGTACCCCAAATCTTGGCTTCGCGATGGCGGCGGCTCTAGAAGGTTTTCTCTGGTTTCGTCGAACGTGGTAGGGTTTTCGCGACGGAGACCTTAAGTAGGCGGAAGGGCAAGGTCGGTGGAGTCCTGGTGGGGCCACACACTAGGCCGGCACGGCCAGGGCTTGGGCCGCGCCGCCCTACTGTGTCCCCACCTCGTGGCCCCACTTCGTTTCCTCTTCGGACTTCTGGAAGCTTCGTGGAAAAATAGGACCCTAGGCGTTGATTTCGTCCAATTCCGAGAATATTTCCTTACTAGGATTTCTGGAACCAAAAACAGCAGAAAACGGGAACTGGCCCTTCGGCATCTCGTCAATAGGTTAGTTCCGGAAAACGCATAAATATGACATATAATGTGTATAAAACATGTAGATATCATCAATAATGTGGCATGGAACATAAGAAATTATCGATACGTCGGAGACGTATCAAGGCCTCGAAACAGTTCTTTGGCTGTATGATGGAATAGGGCAGCTCCGTTAGTGAGCACGTGTTCGCTATGTACGGACACGCGAAGAAGCTCAGTGACTTGGGGATTATCATCCCCAACCAGCTGGGTATTCATCGTGTTCTCCAATCACTGCCACCAAGTTACAAGAACTTCGTGATGAACTACAATATGCAGAACATGAACAAGGAGTTACATGATCTCTTCTCCATGCTAAAATCTGTTGAGATTAAGATACAGAAAGAGCACCAAGTGTTGATGGTCAACAAGACCACCAGTTTCAAGAAGCAAGGCAAACCTAAGAAGGGCAATGTCAAGAAGGATGGCAAGAAAGCTGTCGCTCCTCCTGAGAAGCCTAAGGGTGGCCCTAAACCTGATACTGAGTGCTATTACTGCAATGGGAAGGGGCACTGTAAGCGTAATTGCCCCAAGTACTTGGCTGATCTGAAGAGCGGCCTTGTCAAGAAGAAGAAAGGTATATCATATATACATGTTATAGATGTTTATCTTACTGGTTCTCGTACTAGTGCCTGGGTATTTGATACTGGTCCGGTTGCTCACATTTGTAACTCGAAAAAGGAACTACGGAATAAACGAAGCCTATCGAGGGATGAAGTGACGATGCACGTTGGAAATGGATCCAAGGTCGATGTGATCGCTATCGGCACGCTCCCTCTACATATACCTTCGGGATTAGTTTTAAACCTCAATAATTGTTATTTAGTGCCTGCGTTGAGCATGAACATTATATCTGGATCTTGTTTAATGCAAGACGGTTATTCATTCAAGTCTGAGGATAATGGTTGTTCTATTTTTATGAATAATATCTTTTATGGTCATGCGCCTGAGAAGAATGGTTTATTTCTATTAAGTCTCGATAGTAGTGATACACATGTTCATAACATTGATGCTAAGAGAATTAAATTGAATGATAATTCTACTTATATGTGGCACTGTCGTCTTGGTCATATTGGAGTGAAACGCATGAAGAAACTACATTCCGATGGACTACTTGAGTCACTTGACTTTGAGTCACTTGACAGATGCGAAGCATGTCTAATGGGAAAAATGACTAAGACTCCATTCTCTGGTATTATGGAGCGAGCTACAGACTTATTGGAAATCATACATACCGATGTGTGCGGACCAATGAGTGTAGCCTCGCGCGGTGGTTATCGTTATGTTCTAACCTTCACAGATGATCTGAGTAGATATGGGTATATCTATTTCATGAAACATAAATCCGAAACTTTCCAGAAGTTTAAGGAATTCCAAAGTGAAGTAGAAAATCAACATAACAAGAAGATCAAGTTTCTGCGTTCTGATTGCAGAGGCGAATATCTGAGTTATGAGTTTGGCATGCATTTAAAGAAATGCGTAATACTTTCACAGTTGACACCGCCGGGAACACCACAACGCAATGGCGTGTCCGAACGTCGTAATCGAACTCTCTTAGATATGGTTCGTTCTATGATGTCTCTTACTGATTTTCTTATCGTTTTGGGGTTATGCATTAGAAACAGCTGCATTCACTTTAAATAGGGAACCATCTAAATCCGTTGCAATGACACCGTATGAATTGTGGTTTAATAAGAAACCTAAGCTGCCGTTCCTTAAAGTTTGGGGTTGCGAAGCCTATGTAAAAAAGTTACAACCGGACAAGCTAGAACCCAAAGCGGAGAAATGCGTCTTCATAGGATACCATAAGGAAACTATTGGGTATACTTTCTATCACAGATCCGAAGGCAAAATCTTTGTTGCTAAGAACGGAACCTTGCTTGAGAAAGAGTTTTTCACTAAATAAGTGACTGGAAGAAAAGTAGAACTCGACGAGGTTAGTGAACCTTCTCTCGTTGATCAGAGTAGCGCAGTACCGGAAGATGTTCCTGTGCCGCCCGCACCGATAACAGAGGAAGCTAATGATAATGATCATGAAACTTCGAACGAGGTAGCTACTGAACCTCGCAGATCGACAAGGGAACGTACCACTCCAGACTGGTATGATCCTTGTCTAAATGTCATGATTGTGAACAACAATGATGAGGACCCTGCGACGTATGAAGAAGTGATGATGAGCCCAGATTCCAACAAATGGCAAGAAGCCATGAAATCAGAAATGGGATCCATGTATGATAACAAAGTGTGGACTTTGGTAGACTTACTTGATAGCCGAAAGGCTGTCGAGAATAAATGGATCTTCAAGAGAAAAACAGATGTTGATGGTAATGTTACTGTCTATAAAGCTCGACTTGTCGCAAAGGGTTTTCGACAAATTCAAGGTGTTGACTACGATGAGACTTTCTCACCTATAGCGAAGCTAAAGTCTGTGAGGATTTTGTTAGCAATAGCTGCATTTTTCGATTATGAGATTTGGCAGATGGATGTCAAAACGGCGTTCCTTAATGGTGACATTCAGGAAGAGTTGTATATGGTACAACCCAAAGGTTTTGTTGATCCTAAAAATGCTGACAAGGTATGCAAACTTCAGCGTTCCATTTATGGACTGAAGCAAGCATCCAGGAGTTGGAACCGACGCTTTGATAAGGTGATCAAAGACTTCGGGTTTGTACAGTGTCATGGAGAGGCCTGTATTTACAAGAAATTGAGTGGGAGCTCGTAGCATTCCTGATATTATATGTAGATGACATATTATTGATTGGGAATGATATAGAACTATTAAGCAGTGTAAAAGGTTATTTGAATAAATGTTTTTCAATGAAGGACCTTGGTGAAGCAGCGTACATTTTAGGCATCAAGATTTATAGAGATAGATCAAGACGCCTAATAGGGCTTTCACAGAGTACATACCTGGACAAGATTATAAAGAAGTTTAGAATGGATGAAAGTAAGAAAGGATTCTTACCGATGTTGCCAGGTAAGGTCTTGAGTAAGACTCAAGGTCCGGCTACGGTAGAAGAAAGAGAGAGGATGAATCAGATCCCCTATGCCTCGGCAGTAGGCTCTATCATGTATGCCATGCTGTGTACTAGACCGGATATAGCACATGTTGTTAGTTTGACTAGCAGATATCAAAGTGATCCAGGAATGGAACACTGGACATCGGTCAAGAATATCCTGAAGTACTTGAAAAGAACTAAGGATATGTTTCTTTGTTATGGCGGTGACCAAGAGCTCGTTGCAACCAGTTACACCGATGCAAGTTGGAACACTGATCCTGATGACTCTAAGTCTCAGTCTGGGTACGTGTTTATATTGAATGGTGCTGCAGTTAGCTGGTGCAGCTCCAAGCAGTGCACGGTGGCGAAGTCTTCAAGAGAATCGGAATACATAACGGCTTCGGAGGCTTCATCGGAAGCGGTATGGATGAAGAGGTTCATTGTTGAGCTTGGTGTGGTTCCTAGTGCATTGGACCCACTAGTCATCTATTGTGACAACATGGGTGCCATTGCCAATGCACAAGAACCAAGGTCACACAAGAATTTGAAGCATATCAAGCTGCGTTTTCATTCGATTCGCGAGTACATCAAAGATGGAGAAGTAAAGATTTGCAAAGTACACACTGATCTGAATATGGCAGATCCGTTGACTAAATCTCTCTAGGGCAAAGCATGACCAACACCAGAATGCCATGGGTGTTAGGTACCTTACAATGTAATCTAGATTATTGACTCTAGTGCAAGTGGGAGACTGTTGGAGATATGCCCAAGAGGCAATAATAAAGTGGTTATTATATATATTTATTTTTATGATAAATGTTTACATACCATGCTATAATTGTATTAACCAAAACATTGATACATGTGTGTTATGTGAACAACAAGGAGTCCCTAGTAAGCCTCTTGTATAACTAGCTTGTTGATTAATAGATGATCATCGTTTCATGATCATGAACATTGGATGTTATTAATAACAAGGTTATGTCATTATGTGAATGATGTAATGGACACACCCAATTAAGTGTAGCATAAGATCACGTCATTAAGTTCATTTGCTATAAGCTTTCGATACATAGTTACCTAGTCCTTCGACCATGAGATCATGTAAATCACTTATGCCGGAAGGGTACTTTGATTACATCAAACGCCACTGCGTAAATGGGTGGTTATAAAGGTGGGATTAAGTATTCGGAAAGTATGAGTTGAGGCATATGGATCAAGAGTGGGATATTGTCCATCCCGATGACGGATAGATATACTCTGGGCCCTCTCGGTGGAATGTCGTCTAATTAGCTTGCAAGCATATGAAAGGTTCATAAGAGACCACATACCACGGTACGAGTAAAGAGTACTTGTCGGAGACGAGGTTGAACGAGGTATAGAGATACCGATGATCAAACCTCGGACAAGTAAAATATCGCGTGACAAAGGGAATCGGTATCGTATATAAATGGTTCAATCGATCACTAAGTCATCGTTGAATATGCGGGAGCCATTATGGATCTCCAGATCCCGCTATTGGTTATTGGTCGGAGAGAGGTCTCAACCATGTCTGTGATGAGGTTCGTTGCATAGAAAACAAAAAAATTCCTACCGCAAAGACGAATAAATCCAAGATCTAATCTATGGAACACCCAAGATCTAATCTACAAGATCGGAGCAACGAGATGAAGATGAGACTAACCCTCGAAGATTCCAAAGCCTACGAGATTAATCTCGTTGTTGGTGTAGACGATCGTTCCGGTGCTGCAATCCGGCAGCACTTCCGTACTCGGTCACGCGTACGGTGTCGATGAAGCCCCTTCCTCTCCCCATTCCAGCGGGCAGCGGAGGTGTGGTAGATCTCCACGGAATCCCAGCAGCACGACGGCGTGGTGGTCGTGGTGGAGAAGAGTTGCTGCAGGGCTTCGCCTAAGCCTGCACAGCGTATGGAGGAGGAAGAGAGGGGGCGGCTAGGGTTGGATCAGGGGGGCTTTGGCCGGCCACCCCCTCCCCTCCTTATATAGGTGGAGGGGTTGGCCTAGGGTTTACCCTAGGTGACATAGGCATACCCAATGGGCCTGCCGAAGATGGTACCCAGGGTTTATTGAAAGCCCACGACCCGAAGAATAAGAAGATTCGGAAGTCCAAGATACTGTTAAGGAAAGCTAGAGTTGTAATAGGAGTCCTCGTTTGTAATCTTGCGGGATGAGTTAGAAACCCTCCCGGACTCTGTAAACTTGTGTATCATGAATCCCTCGGCTCCGCCTCCTATATAAGGGGGAGTCGAGGGACAAAGAAAGGATCGAATCTACTGTTAACACAACCCTAGTTTTTACATCGTCGAGTACTTTTCAGCTGAAACCTTCGAGATCTACTTGCCCTCTACATCCAACGAAACCCTAGTCTACAATCCGTAGGCATTGACAAGTTAATCCCTTGTCAATTGGCGCCGTCTGTGGGATTTAGAGGTTGCAAGGAGCTGATCTCCGACGTATCGATAATTTCTTATGTTCCATGCCACATTATTGATGATATCTACATGTTTTATGCATACTTTATGTCGTATTTATGCATTTTCCGGCACTAACCTATTAACGAGATGCCGAAGAGCCGCTTGTTGTTTTCTGCTGTTTTTGGTTTCAGAAATCCTACAAAGGAAATATTCTCGGAATTGGACGAAATCAACGCCCAGGGGCCTATTTTTGCACGAAGCTTCCAGAAGACCGGAGGGGAGACGAAGTGGGGCCACGGGGCGCCGCCACACTAGGGCGGCGCGGCCCAGGGGGCCCGCGCGGCCCTAGCGTGTGGGGCCCCCGTGACCCTTCTGAGGCTGCCCTTCCGCCTACTTAAAGCCTCCGTCGCGAAACCCCCAGTACCGAGAGCCACGATACGGAAAACCTTACTGAGACGCCGCCGCCGCCAATCCCATCTCGGGGATTCAGGAGATCGCCTCCGGCACCCTGCCGGAGAGGGGAATCATCTCCCGGAGGACTCTTCACCGCCATGGTCGCCTCCGGAGTGATGAGTGAGTAGTTCACCCCTGGACTATGGGTCCATAGCAGTAGCTAGATGGTCGTCTTCTCCTTATGTGCTTCATTGTTGGATCTTGTGAGCTGCCTAACATGATCAAGATCATCTATCCGTAATGCTATATGTTGTGTTTGTCGGGATCCGATGGATAAAGAATACTATGTTATGTTGATTATCAATCTATTACCTATGTGTTGTTTATGATCTTGCATGCTCTCCGTTATTAGTAGAGGCTCTGGCCAAGTTTTTACTCTTAACTCCAAGAGGGAGTATTTATACTCGATAGTGGGTTCATGCCTCCATTAAATTTGGGACAGTGACAGAAAGTTCTAAGGTTGTGGATGTGTTGTTGCCACTAGGGATAAAACATTGATGGTATGTTGATTACATTACGCACCATACTTAATGCAATTGTTTGTTGTTTGCAACTTAATACTGGAAGGGGTTCGGATGATAACCTGAAGGTGGACTTTTTAGGCATAGATGCATGCTGGATAGCGGTCTATGTACTTTGTCGTAATGCCCAATTAAATCTCACTATACTTATCATATCATGTATGTGCATTGTCATGCCCTCTCTATTTGTCAATTGCCCGACTGTAATTTGTTCACCCAACATGCTATTTATCTTATGGGAGAGACACCTCTAGTGAACTGTGGACCCCAGTCCTATTCTTTACATCTGAAATACAATCTACTGCAATACTTGTTCTTTACTATTTTCTGCAAACAATCATCATCCACACTATACATCTAATCCTTTGTTACAGCAAGCCGGTGAGATTGACAACCTCACTGTTTCGTTGGGGCAAAGTACTTTGGTTGTGTTGTGCAGGTTCCACGTTGGCGCCGGAATCCCTGGTGTTGCGCCGCACTACATCCCGCCGCCATCAACCTTCAACGTGCTTCTTGGCTCCTCCTGGTTCGATAAACCTTGGTTTCTTTCCGAGGGAAAACTTGCTACTGTACGCATCACACCTTCCTCTTGGGGTTCCCAACGGACGTGTCGATTTCACGCATCAAGCACATTTTCTGGCGCCGTTGCCGGGGAGATGAAGACACGCTGCAAGGGGAGTCTCCACAATCCAATCTCTTTACTTTGTTTTTGTCTTGCTTTATTTTATTTACTTTCTTGTTTGCTGCACTAAATCAAAACACACAAAAATTAGTTGCTAGTTCTACTTTATTTACTGTCTTGTTCTCCATATCAAAAACACAAAAAAAATTAGTTACTTGCATTTATTTTATCTAGTTTGCTTTATTTACTACTACTAAAATGGGTACTCCTGAAAATACTAAGTTGTGTGACTTCACAAGCACAAATAATAATGATTTCTTATGCACACATATTGCTCCACCTGCTACTACAGCAGAATTCTTTGAAATTAAACCTGCTTTACTAAATCTTGTTATGAGAGAGCAATTTTCTTGTGTTAGTTCCGATGATGCTGCTGCCCATCTTAATAATTTTGTTGAATTATGTGAAATGCAAAAGTATAAGGATGTAGATGGTGACATTATAAAATTAAAATTGTTTCCTTTCTCATTAAGAGGAAGAGCTAAAGATTGGTTGCTATCTCTGACTAGAAATAGTATTGATTCATGGACTAAACGTAAGGATGCTTTTATTGGTAGATATTATCCTCCCGCTAAAATTATATCTTTGAGGAGTAGCATAATGAATTTTAATCAATTAGATAATGAACATGTTGCTCAAGCATGGGAGAGAATGAAATCTTTGGTAAAGAATTGCCCAACCCATGGACTGACTACTTGGATGATCATCCAAACCTTTTATGCATGACTGAACTTTTCTTCGCGGAACCTATTGGATTCAGCTGCTGGAGGTACCTTTATGTCCATCACTCTTGGTGAAGCAACAAAGCTTCTTGATAATATGATGATTAATTACTCCGAATGGCACACGGAAAGAGCTCCACAAGGTAAGAAGGTAAATTCCGTCGAAGAAACCTCTTCCTTGAGTGATAAGATTGATGCTATTATGTCTATGCTTGTGAATGATAGGACTAATGTTGATCCTAATAATGTTCCGTTAGCTTCATTGGTTGCCCAAGAAGAACATGTTGATGTGAACTTCATTAAAAATAATAATTTCAACAATAATGCTTATCGGAACAATTCTAGTAACAACTATAGGCCATATCCTTATAATAATGGTAACGGTTATGGTAATTCTTATGGGAATTCTTACAACAATAATAGGAGTGTAACCCCTGGTCTTGAAGCTATGCTTAAAGAATTTATTAGTACACAAACTGCTTTTAACAAATCTGTTGAGGAAAAGCTCAATAAAATTGATATTCTTGCTTCTAAGGTTGATAGTCTTGCCTCCGATGTTGATCTTTTGAAATTGAAAGTTATGCCTAATAAGGATATTGAAAATAAAATTGTTACTACAGCAAATGCCATCCAAGTTAGAATTAATGAGAATATGAGATTGATGGCCGAATTGCATGCTAGGTGGGAAAGAGAAGAAAATGAAAAACTTGCTAAAGAGAATAATGTAGCTAAAGTTTGGACTATTACCACCACTAGTAATGTTAATGCTCCACATGTTGCTGCACCTCCTACTAATAATGGTGAAAGAATTGGTGTTGGCAATGTTTCCACTTCTAATGCAAAGCCTGCAAAACTGCCGGAAACTGCTAAAACTGCTGAAACTGCATGTGATAAAACTGCTGAAATTTTTTCCAACATTGGGGATGATGATCCCATTGTTTTAGATTATAATGGTTTGGATTTTGATGATTGCCACATCTCTGAAGTTATAAAGTTCTTACAAAAACTTGCTAAGAGTCCCAACGCTAGTGCTATAAATTTGGCCTTTACAAAACATATTACAAATGCTCTCATAAAAGCTAGAGAGGAGAAACTAAAACTTGAAACCTCTATTCCTAGAAAGTTAGAAGATGGTTGGGAGCCCATCATTAAGATGAAGGTCAATGACTTTTATTGTAATGCTTTATGTGATCTTGGTGCAAGTATTTCTGTTATGCCTAAGAAAATTTATGATATGCTTGACTTGCCACCATTGAAAAACTGTTATTTGGATGTTAATCTTGTTGATAATGCTACAAAGAAACCTTTGGGGAGAGTTGATAATGTTCGCATTACCGTTAACAATAACCTTGTCCCCGTTGATTTTGTTGTCTTGGATATTGAATGCAATGCATCTTGTCCCATTATATTGGGAAGACCTTTTCTTCGAACTGTTGGAGCTATCATTGATATGAAGGAAGGTAATATTAAATATCAATTTCCTCTCAAGAAAGGTATGGAAAACTTCCCTATAAAGAGAATGAAGTTACCTTTTGATTCTATTATTAGAACAAATTATGATGTTGATACTTCGTCTCTTGATAACACTTGATATACACTTTCTGCGCCTAGCTGAAAGACGTTAAAGAAAAGCGCTTATGGGAGACAACCCATGTTTTTACTACAGTACTTTTATTTTATATTTGAGTCTTGGAAGTTGTTTACTACTGTAGCAACCTCTCCTTATCTTAGTTTTGTGCATTGTTGTGCCAAGTAAAGTCTTTGATAGTAAGGTTCATACTAGATTTGGATTACTGCGCAGGAACAGATTTCTTTGCTGTCACGAATTTCGACCTGCCTCTCTGTAGGTAGCTCAGAAAAATATGACAATTTACTTGAGTGATCCTCAGATATGTACGCAACTTTCATTCAATTTGGGCATTTTCATTTGAGCAAGTCTAGTGCCACTTTAAAATTCGTCTTTACGAACTGTTCTGTTTTGACAGATTCTGCCTTTTATTTCGCATTGCCTCTTTTGCTATGTTGGATGAATTTCTTTGTTCCATTAATGTCCAGTAGCTTTGTGCAATGTCCAGAAGTGTTAAGAATGATTATGTCACCTCTGAATATGTAAATTTTTATTGTGCACTAACCCTCTAATGAGTTGTTTCGAGTTTGGTGTGGAGGAAGTTTTCAAGGATCAAGAGAGGGAGATGATACAATATGATCAAGGAGAGTGAATGCTCTAAGCTTGGGGATGGCTCGGTGGTTCACCCCTGCATATTCTAAGAAGACTCAAGCGTCTAAGCTTGGGGATGCCCAAGGCATCCCCTTCTTCATCGACAACATTATCAGGTTCCTCCCCTGAAACTATATTTTTATTCCATCACATCTTATGTGCTTTGCTTGGAGCGTCGGTTTGTTTTTGTTTTTATTTTTGTTTGAATAAAATGGATCCTAGCATTCATTGTGTGGGAGAGAGACACGCTCCGCTGTTGCATATGGACAAATATGTCCTTAGGCTTTACTCATAGTATTCATGGCGAAGGTTGAATCTTCTTCGTTAAATTGTTATATGGTTGGAATCGGGAAATGCTACATGTAGTAATTCTAAAATGTCTTGAATAATTTGATACTTGGCAATTGTTGTGCTCATGTTTAAGCTCTTGCATCATATACTTTGCACCTATTAATGAAGAAATACATAGAGCTTGCTAAAATTTGGTTTGCATATTTGGTCTCTCTAAAGTCTAGATAATTTCTAGTATTGAGTTTTGAACAACAAGGAAGACGGTGTAGAGTCTTATAATGTTTACAATATGTCTTTTATGTGAGTTTTTCTGCACCGGTTCATCCTTGTGTTTGTTTCAAATAACCTTGCTAGCCTAAACCTTGTATCGAGAGGGAATACTTCTCATGCATCCAAAATCCTTGAGCCAACCACTATGCCATTTGTGTCCACCATACCTACCTACTACATGGTATTTCTCCGCCATTCCAAAGTAAATTGCTTGAGTGCTACCTTTAAATTTCCATCATTCTCCTTTGCAATATATAGCTCATGGGACAAATAGCCTTAAAAACTATTGTGGTATTGAATATGTACTTATGCACTTTATCTCTTATTAAGTTGCTTGTTGTGCGATAACCATGCTCCTGGGGACGCCATCAACTACTCTTTGTTGAATATCATGTGAGTTGCTATGCATGTCCGTCTTGTCTGAAGTAAGGGAGATTTACCACTCATTTAATGGTTAGAGCATGCATAATGTTAGAGAAGAACATTGGGCCGCTAACTAAAGCCATGATCCATGGTGGAAGTTTCAGTTTTGGACATATATCCTCAATCTCATATGAGAAAATTAATTGTTGCTACATGCTTATGCATTAAAGAGGAGTCCATTATCTGTTGTCTATGTTGTCCCGGTATGGATGTCTAAGTTGAGAATAATCAAAAGCGAGAAATCCAAATGCGAGCTTTCTCCTTAGACCTTTGTACAGGAGGCATAGAGGTACCCCTTTGTGACACTTGGTTAAAACATGTGTATTGCGATGATAATCCTGGTAATCCGAGCTAATTAGGACAAGGTGCGGGCACTACTAGTATACTATGCATGAGGCTTGCAACTTGTAAGATATAATTTACATGATACATATGCTTTATTACTACCGTTGACAAAATTGTTTCATGTTTTCAAAATAAAAGCTCTAGCACAAATATAGCAATCGATGCTTTCCTCTTTGAAGGACCTTTCTTTTACTTTTATGTTGAGTCAGTTCACCTATTTCTCTCCATCTCAAGAAGCAAACACTTGTGTGAACTGTGCATTGATTCCTACATACTTGCATATTGCACTTGTTATATTACTTTACATTGACACTATCCATGAGATATACATGTTATAAGTTGAAAGCAACCACTGAAACTTAATCTTCCTTTGTGTTGCTTCAATACCTTTACTTTGATTTATTGCTTTATGAGTTAACTCTTATGCAAGACTTATTGATGCTTGTCTTGAAGTACTATTCATGAAAAGTTTTTGCTTTATGATTCAGTTGTTTACTCATGTCATTACCATTGTTTTGATCGCTGCATTCATTACATATGCTTACAATAGTATGATCAAGGTTATGATGGCATGTCACTCCAGAAATTATCTTTGTTATCGTTTACCTGCTCGGGACGAGCAGGAACTAAGCTTGGGGATGCTGATACATCTCCGACGTATCGATAATTTCTTATGTTCCATGCAACATTATTGATGATATCTACATGTTTTATGCATACTTTATGTCGTATTTATGCATTTTCCGGCACTAACCTATTAACGAGATGCCGAAGAGCCAGTTGTTGTTTTTTGCTGTTTTTGGTTTCAGAAATCCTACAAAGGAAATATTCTCGGAATTGGACGAAATCAACGCCCAGGGGCCTATTTTTGCACGAAGCTTCCAGAAGACCGGAGGGGAGATGAAGTGGGGCCATGGGGCGCCGCCACACTAGGGCGGCGCGGCCCAGGGGGGCCCCGCGCGGCCCTAGCGTGTGGGGCCCCCGTGACCCTTCCGAGGCTGCCCTTCCGCCTACTGAAAGCCTCCGTCGCGAAACCCCCAGTACCGAGAGCCACGATACGGAAAACCTTACTGAGACGCCGCCGCGCCAATCCCATCTCGGGGGATTCAGGAGATCGCCTCCGGCACCCTGCCGGAGAGGGGAATCATCTCCCGGAGGACTCTTCACCGCCATGGTCGCCTCCGGAGTGATGAGTGAGTAGTTCACCCCTGGACTATGGGTCCATAGCAGTAGCTAGATGGTCGTCTTCTCCTTATGTGCTTCATTGTTGGATCTTGTGAGCTACCTAACATGATCAAGATCATCTATCTGTAATGATATATGTTGTGTTTGTCGGGATCCGATGGATAGAGAATACTTTTTAATGTTGATTATCAATCTATTACCTATGTGTTGTTTATGATCTTGCATGCTCTCCGTTATTAGTAGAGGCTCTGGCCAAGTTTTTACTCTTAACTCCAAGAGGGAGTATTTATGCTCGATAGTGGGTTCATGCCTCCATTAAATGCGGGACGAGTGACGGAAAGTTCTAAGGTTGTGGATGTGTTGTTGCCACTAGGGATAAAACATTGATGCTATGTCCGAGGATGTAGTTATTGACTACATTACGCACCATACTTAATGCAATTGTCCGTTGTTTGCAACTTAATACTGGAAGGGGTTCGGATGATAACTCTGAAGGTGGACATTTTAGGCATAGATGCATGCTCGGATAGCGGTCTATGTACTTTGTCGTAATGCCCAATTAAATCTCACTATACTTATCATATCATGTATGTGCATTGTCATGCCCTCTCTATTTGTCAATTGCCCGACTGTAATTTGTTCACCCAACATGCTATTTATCTTATGGGAGAGACACCTCTAGTGAACTCGTGGACCCCGGTCCTATTCTTTACATCTGAAATACAATCTCATCGCAATACTTGTTCTTTACTATTTTCTGCAAACAATCATCATCCACACTATACATCTAATCCTTTGTTACGGCAAGCCGGTGAGATTGACAACCTCACCTGTTTCGTTGGGGCAAAGTACTTTGGTTGTGTTGTGCAGGTTCCACGTTGGCGCCGGAATCCCTGGTGTTGCGCCACACTACATCCCGCCGCCATCAACCTTCAACGTGCTTCTTGGCTCCTCCTGGTTCGATAAACCTTGGTTTCTTTCTGAGGGAAAACTTGCTACTGTACGCATCACACCTTCCTCTTGGGGTTTCCAACGGACGTGTCGATTGCACGCATCACGTATGTAAATGGTTCATTCGATCACTAAGTCATCGTTGAATATGTAGCAGCCATTATGGATCTCCAGATCCCGCTATTGGTTATTGGTCGGAGAGAAGTCTCAACCATGTCTGCATAGTTCGCGAACCGTAGGGTGACACACTTAAGGTTTGATGTCGTTTGAGTAGATATGGAATATGGAATGGAGTTCGAAGTTTTGTTCAGAGTCTCGGATGGGATCCAGGACATCACGAGGAGTTCCGGAATGGTCCGGAGAATAAGATTCATATATAGGAAGTTATTTTACAAGTTTGAAAATGATCCGGTGCATTTATGGAAGGTTCTAGAAGGTTCTAGAAAAGTCCGGAAGAAATCACTATGGAAGGTGGAGTCCCGGAGGGACTCCACTAGCTAGGCCAGCCAACCCTAAGGGGAGGAGTCCCAGGTGGGCTCCACCTAAGGTGGCCGGCCACCCCACCTCAAGGAAAGGTGGGAGTCCCACCTTGAGTAGGACTCCCCCCTTGAGTAGGTTTCCCACCTTTGGGAGGTTTTGTTGTTGGGGTCTTATTCGAAGACTTGGACTACAACTCTTGGGGACTTCCACCTATATAATGAGAAGCCAAGGGGAGGGGCCGGCCACACCAAGCCCTCCTAGGCCGCAGCCCCCAAGTGGCCGGCGCCCTACACCCCCTCTCTCCCCAAACCCTAGCTCCCCTCCTCCACATATCTCTCCCGCAGCGCATAGGCGAAGCCCTGCCGGAGATCTCCACCACCACCGCCACCACGCCGTCGTGCTGCCGGGATTCCGAGGAGGATCTACTACTTCCGCTGCCCGCTGGAACGGGGAGGAGGACGTCGTCTTCATCAACACCGTACGTGTGACCGAGTACGGAGGTGCTGCCCGATTGTGGCACCGTCAAGATTTTCTACGCGCTTTTGCAAGCGGCAAGTGATCGACTACATCCACCCCGAGATCTAATCTCGTTAAGCTTTGCGATCTTCAAGGGTTAGTCTCTTCATCTCCTTGTTGCTACCGTCTACTAGATTAGATCTTGGCTTGTGTTTTCGTTCTTGCGGTGGGAATTTTTTTGTTTCTATGCTACGAATCCCATCAAATAACGCATCACGGCTTACCCGGTAATACTCGGGGCCTGCAAGGTTTATTACAATGTCTTCATTAACTAGTACTCCATCGGGAGCTATGGTTATCGACGTACCACGACTTTTCCGGCAATACTCGGAAGCTGTGGATCTTATCAAAAAATAATTCCATCAAAGCCTCAAACAAACATACGAGCGCTGCAATTGGTGGAAAACAATACAACATATGAAAGGCTCATACCGGTGCACCGTGTTACGAAGCCGAATAAAAAGCACATAAATCCCTCGTTTACTCGAAGGGTGTGGCTCTTACAAAAATACATGCGACTTTGCAAAATTTGCGATTACTACAGGGTCATCGAGTGAGCAAACTGACATGATCACTCAGTTGCCTTAGACAAAATAGAAAAATAATTTGGCAGGGCTTACAGTCCATCGACTCGCAATGGTGTTACAAAAGAACATCAATTACACATAATGTTTTAAAAGCATCGCTTCTTGCAACGCAAGATCTTCTTAAAAAAGAGAGGAAGAGAGAGTGATTTCTTCCAATTACAAAAGCACACTATGTGCAAGGATATTTAAGAATTCTTACCATGATGAGGTCCCTTGATCCTCTTGGTTCTTCAAATCTCTTTCAGTACCTGTCTCCATCCTAGAAATAATAATATGAGACGGATGCCTAGCTATGGGGTAGTACTGATCAAGTCTTACATTAGCATTGACTATGGATTCTAAATCCATGGTCGGATGGTAAGCTAAAACAGAAGCAAGTGCTAGCTCGGCTCCAGCAAAAAGTTCTTTGTGCACCAAAGATCAAATTTTGGCAGGAGTCTTGAATCGCTTGAACAAAGCCGACAAAGTCTCGAGTGCTGGATCCAAAGGAAACATGGTTTTCCATACCACTGTTAGATGAGCATGGTACTTATCAAAGTAATAATGAACTTTCTCAGCCCGATACTCAAACTTCGCCACGATTACGGCCTTTGACCTATTTGACCATAATTCACACTTCGGATGAGATATATCGGTCATCGCTGCAATCTTCTCATGGATCCACTTATTTTCTTCTGACTCATCGGAAGCAACGAATTTTTGAAGATGAAGAGCAAGTCAGCAGAAGATCATCTACAAAATAGAAGTATCAACAAAATAAAAAAGGGGGATCGACTGCTTACAGCTTAGGCTCTCGGTAGCCACACGAAGGTGATCTAAAGCATGTTGTTCGACTGCAGCGGCAATTTCGCTCTTCTTCTTCACCAATGCTGCCATAGTATGAAGGCCAGCTATATCTTTATTTAGTCTGGAAATTTGATATCGCAGACGATGCACAAGTTCTGATTCATCAATAGCAGAAGAATTCAAAGAACTTTCGACTCGGGAAGAAGTCGAAGGAGTCTGCAATAAAATATTTAATATACATCCTCAGAAAATCATCAAAGGGAAATTATCAAATGCAGGAAACTCCCATCGGGAGCCAACAAACCATTTCATTCAAAAGTATATGATAAAGTTAAGTGCCGACAATAGAGTTAGCTTAATTCATTACAGAACAAGGGACGAATGTATTCAGGTTACAACTAAACAAGTTAGTAGACCCATCTTGATCAAGTTCGTGCTGATGAACTTGGTGCAGCATCGGATGCAGCCTTCTTCTTGTCATCATCAACTAATTTAAGGAGCCGATTGGCGCACGACAGTGATGGTTGTTTGAAAGGATCAAGGTCGAAAAGGCAACCATTTGCATCCACTGGTAGTGCTTTGGATAGTTGCTCCAGACCAGAACCAAATCCATGCCCCATTAAAAGCTGAAAAGTGAGGACTGCTCCATAAAGATGAGAAGGGCGCTTCAATACATCAATAGCTTCAGAGGAGTCGACGAATGAAGTATATGCCATCTCTCAAAGAGTCTTGCTCTGATCCAGCTTTGGGAACATCATCGAGAATAACCTCGACAGAGCTCCTTTGGTCTTTGTAAGAGATCTTGGATCTGGTTGCTGGACTCAGTAGCAAATGAAAGGGCATCCAACATAGAGTCCACTTGAAGCTTGTTTGTACGGTCAACATGCATGTCGACAGTATCTGGAAAGTCGTGAAGAAATAATTCATTACAACAATAGGATATTTTGAGGTAAAGAAGAAGCATACAAGCATGGAAAAATCTTACTTAACAAACTTTCAATGGACTTGCGGAGAGCGCCTTCCTTCTTGTCTGCTTCAACGAAAGCCTTGTGCCTCTCCTATTGCTGCTCCTTCATATTATTTTTCAACTTCTTTAGTGCGTCCTTTAGGCTTGCATTTTCGCTCCGTGCCTCGGCTGCTAGCCTGTTAGCCTCTTGTACTCTATCAGCCGAAGATTTAGCAGCCTTGCGAAGTTTGACATTTTCTGCTTCAAGTCAAACAAAATGACCAACAAAATCTACCACAATATCAACTGCGACATGAATTGGCTGCAGCAGGAGAATCAAAGGACTGCGTCAGGTTATACAACAGGCATATCTTAACCTATACTTGGCTTTACTCAATAGCCAATCATCGGCTCGGGGGCCGATGGATACTACGTTGGATACTACTTACTAAAAAGGAATGCTTACATGATCACCCGAAGATGGAGGAGTGGAGGCGTTTGCTGAAGGAATAACTGTAGAAGCTTTAACCTTGGTCACACCGTTCTTTCGGCAGTTAAAGGAATCGATTTATTTGCAGACTCCGCCTTTTCAAAAATTATTTTTGCCCTCTTCGAAAGAGGAACATCGTCATCCTCCTCGGAACTGGTCAAAGCAGAAATGAATTCTAGTAAGCTGAAAGAAGCCAAGTGGAAGTAAAAAAGAAACAAAAGGAAAAAAGGGAACTTACATAATTGACTCCAAGTCACCCTCTTATGCGAAGAGTCTTGATGGTCTTTTTGTAACCAGGGGGCCGAAGTCTCTCAGGAAGGTGCAGGAGAAGGGTTTGCATCAGCATCATCGTCATCCCGTCCGCTAGGACTCGACTCCGCTGTTGTCATCAGATCTTCATTAATTTTCCTGCGATGCTTGGACTCGATAAGTGCATCATTTTCAAGGGCTTCATCACCCGGAGCATCACTATCCTCGAGAACATTCTGGCCATCTTCAGTTTCTTCGGAAGCATCATCATCTTCCGGAGCTGCTCCACTTTCAGGCGTCGGAGGATAGCATTGAACGATGGTAGAAGCCTGTCGAAAGCAAAAGAACAAATCTTAGGTTCAGGAGAAAAAAATGACATCAGATACAAAGGCAACTAAAGTAATTACCTCCGAAGGAAGGTGTGTAAAATCAAAAGGAGGGCGAGCCGAAGTCATAGCTATAATATCCTTCTGTCTGAAGCAAGTCAGATGCCACACCTCGTCCCGAAGATCCTCTTCAGAAAAATCATTCGCGCTGACCCTCGATTTATCCTTGGCACCAGTATACAACCAGAGTTGATGATCTCTAAACATTGCTGGTTGCACTCGACGCTTCAAGAACACTGCGACTACTTCAGTGCCGCACTTCGTCTGACCTCTTGCACTTTTTAGATCTAAGATCTTTTTGTACAATTGGTCGGCTACCTTGCTTTCCTCAGCAGTCAGGGTGTTTTGCCAAGACTTCTTCGGCACAGTAGCAAGCACATCTTCAAATGGTGGCAGATTAGATCGACGGCCTGATGCCGGGATGTCCTGAAGATAAAACCACTTATGCTGCTAGCCTTGGACAGACTCCCTCATCGGAAAGTTGAAGTAGTTGACTTCCTTCCTAACAATGAAGCCGACGCCGCCGACCACGTGAGGGCCATCGTTTCCACTGTGACATTTGACATAAAAAATCTTCCTCCACAGACCCCAGTGGGTATCAATGCCGAGGTAGGCTTCGCACACAGTGATAAAGATGGAGAGATGGAGAATGGAATTCGGGGTCAACTGCCAGAGCTGAACCCCGTAGGAAAAGAGGAGGCAACGAAGAAATTCATGGGCTGGAAGGGAAAGCCCACGCTGCAGAAAGGCAATGAACATGACAATAAAGCCCTTCGAAGGCTTTGGGCGAGAAACATAACATGGATGAGCGAAGTCAGATTCGGCAGAAGAAATAAGCCCTAGCGACCTCATCTTGTTCTCTTCACGTTTGGAAATGGTGGATGCGGTCCAGTCGAGGCTGACTTTGGGTGCGCTTGCGGTAGTACCGGAGCTAGCAGTACCCTTCTTCTTGCACATGGTTGCTAGAGAGCTCGTAGAGGCAGATGCAATGGTGAGGAGGAGGCAGAGGAAGAAGATGAGCAGTACGGGAGGCGTAAAAAGTTAAAACATAAGAGTCCATCTATTTATAACAAGAATTGGCTGAGGATCGTGGCCGTTATTTTTGCATCGTGGGGAGATGGACAAAGATTCAGTCATACATGTGTCAAGAAGGGAGAGAAACCGGCGGCCCATTACTCCCACTACATGCGGAAATCGAGGAGGCACCTCGGTCAACGCGCAAGGACTAGTCATTTCCTAACTGACCGCACAGAAGTAGGGCGGGCCCATCAGGTTACGTCTTGTCAATCGAATCGCCACAGAGGCCACATCACTGATGATGTCACCAAAAGTATCGACTCCTTGTGAAGAATCCGAAGATATCTATAACATTGAGTTGCTTGACTTGAGTCTACACACGGTTGCAAGCATCCGCGCCTAGACTCGGGGCTACTCCCATAGGGAGCGCTGGACGCGCACCCGATAGAAAAACCATTGAAGACAGAAGGATATGGACTCGAAAATCCAGGATCATACCCGGGGACTTGATTCTGAGTAGAGTAACGTTTTTTTTACCATCGGCAGTTAACCAGCATCGATTTATCGAGTAAAAACTGGGCATGTTACTCCAATCCCTTACGTACTATCAATTGACATGACTTTACTTGAAGTTTTGGAGGACCTGATATAAAAAAGATATCAGATGATTACGATAGCTTGCGAAAAACATCGACAACAAAAACATTCGAGTAGAACAATTTGATTCTACTCACAGTTGCAAGCATCCGTGCCTAGACTCGGGGGCTACTCCCATCGAGAGCGCTGGACGCACACCCTATATAAATGATCTCTTGGTTTCAAAATGGTGAGAAGAGATCAAGACCTTCCGACAATTATGGACATTCGATAGAAGATAATTTTAGTCCCTGCCCGAAGCTTTACTTCGGCGAGTCACTCGGAGGCTACTGATGTGGGCATTACCCTTCCGGTAACCAATGTTATGCTACCTCTTACGGCCTAACCAGGGGCCCATGAAGATCATCTACCGACCAAGGTGGACCGATACGTCGGTTCCAAAGAAGGATACTTGATGAACAAGGCAAGAAGACAATGGACAAGGAAAGTTTAGACGTAGAACTCTTTGTAACCTAGTCGAACCTGGACATAACTCTCGAGACCTGGCCTACAATATAAGGGCCAGGAGAAGGTCTACCGAGGGACACACAACCACCATAGCTAGATTCACCGCAAGTCTAGAGCTAGGTCATTAGAAATCTTAGCCTCTCGACGAGATCTTAGTCATAGCCTTCGGCTACCGCATTGTACACCCGATAATTTTGATAATCAAAATCAGACAAGCAGGAAGTAAGGGTTTTTATCAGACAAGCAGGAAGTAAGGGTTTTTACCTCATCGAGGGCCCCGAACCTAGGTAAATCTTTCTCCCTATCCATTTGGTATCCGATGTCTCGTGTCAGCCTGCAAGATTCCGTCAACCCCAAGCCCCGAAAGGTGGGCATTACCGAGGAGCACCCTCGTCAGGGGTACAATGGTATTATCATGTCACTCTTTAACAACGCCCCAAAAGCACTAGAGTGTTAGACCATCTCTAACCGAGCCCGTAAATACCGCCGGAACTGAATTTTTCCGGGACGATATCCGCGTAGAGTAGCGCCTAAATCAGCGACCCAACCCAAAAAACTTTCTCGGAGGCCCGAGAAACTGAGAGCGCGGCCCTAATTTATACAGACCGTGGAGCGGAGCTCGGTTCCAAACTCTACTTCCCTTCGCCGCTTTCCGCCGCCCCACTGTCTGCCGCTTCCACTTCCGACGAGCAATCCGAGCCAAGACGCTGCCGCATCCGCTCTTCCGCGAGCTCCACCACGACCGCATGGCTGGCGCTGGCAGCAACAGGAGGGGAGGCAGCCGGATTGGCGCCAGCAACTCGCTGCCGCGCCTCCCTGTCTTCCGCTCGGAGGCGAAGAAGGGGAAATGGAACCGTTGCAAGGGCGCGCGGAAGCGGAGCGCGTGCCGCTGGACTAATTGGGGTCTGCCGCCGCAGGGGAAGCTCGCCCGCTACGCCAATAGCAGCGAGGGCTCTTCCTCCGGCGCGTCGGGCCGGAACCTTGCGCCGCCCGTCGATGACAGCAGCGACGAGGAGGAAGAGGAGAAGGCAGCGCATACCATCTTCAACTCCGGGGACTACATCCTCAGCAACGAGGAGGAGGCGATGGCGATCTAGCATGTTGCCGTCATTGCAGAGGCCAAGGCGCGCGCGCTTCCACCCTGAGGAGGCGGACGCCGTTCTTCAGGTGCGCGCGTACGAGGCGGCGTAGAGGGAGGCCGCCGTCTGCCGCATGAAGAAGGAGTTCGTCGACCTCGACGCCGAGTAGGTCGCTGTCGCCGTCCTCCGCCGCACGTACAAGCCACGGTAGGGCTGAATTTTAGTGTAAATTAGGTCGCAGCGGAGGAACGTCTGTATGTGATGTCTACTTTGCGATCCCAATGTAAATTATGCAACTATGAAGTTTCAATTTCAGTTTATGAACATGTTTGCGATGAACAATTGTCCCGCTATATTCGAATTTTATTTTTTCGGTTCCGAATACGGGTGCTATTCTGCGCCACCTCCGAATTCGCTAGAAAAACATTTTTTAAAAAACTAAACTCGCGCTTTTCAGTTCGTACCTTTGCGGACTTAGAGATGCTGTTATGTAAGGCAAAAAAAATTACACAAGGTCAAGGTGTCATATAGGGAAGATTTTTTTGTATAGTGTCAAATAAGGATCCTGGTTTTAAGCCAGTGTCATAAGAAATTTTATTTCGTGTTGCATGTTTAATATATCATCAAGACTGACTTTAGCCTATATTTTGTCTAAACCCCAGACAAGTATTTCAAAACAAAGGGATTAAGCTGCTGGAGCCAGTGCCCTTTCGAAAACGGTAGCTCTCGGTTGGCTCGTTTCCGCAGTTTCGCGAGATCTTTCCCGAACAGTTTCTCAGAGCATCTCCACTCACCGGCGCTCCCCACGTCCAAATTCGATGAAATTTTCCTTCGGATTGAAGGAAAATATGGTCTAGGGAGCGCCGAAGTTCCAGCCGTCCCCCCGGCAGGACACTCCCAACCTCGGCCATTTGACATATTTCAAACAAATTCGACATAAAATTTAATAATTTCGGCAAACAAAATTCAGAAAATTGCTGAAACAAATTCGGCGAAAATTAGTACAATGTTTAACAAGTGCTGAAACAAATGAAGCACACAATTTCTCAAGTTTTGAAACAAATTAATAAAGACAGACTAGTTGGCGTCAGCGTTGGCGTCGGCGTTGCCTCGGAGCGTCCTTATGTGCTCCACCAGATCATCTTGCAGCTGTTGATGCATTGTAGAGTCTCGAATCTCCTGGCGCATAGCAATGAAGGTGACCCATGATGTCGGCACCTGGTGATTAAGCTGTGCAAGAGGACCCTCTCTCTTATATGGTGCTTTTTGCTCAGCCAGAGGAACCGGATATTTTCGCTCATTTTCAATAATCATATTGTGTAAGCACACACAACAGTTCATCACCTCCCACATCTGATCTTTGGACCAAGTCATAGCGGGGAACCGGACGATAGCAAAATCTCTGCTGGAGGACACCAAATGCACGCTCGACGTCTTTTCGGCAAGCTTCTTGTTTCTTGACAAACTCGGAATGTTTGGGGGTGCTAGGTCTCGAGATAGTCTTCACAAATGTTGCCCACTTTGGATAGATACCGTCTGCAAGGTAGTATCTTTTGTTGTAGTGCCGACCATTGATCACATAGTTCATCGGGGGAGCATGACCCTCAACAAGCTTGGAAAAGATCGGGGAGCAGTTTAGGACGTTGATGTCATTGTTGGATCCAGGAATACCAAAGAAAGAGTGCCAAATCCAGAGATCATGGGTAGCCACTGCTTCAAGTACCACAGTGCAGCCTTTTTTGTGACCCTTGTACATTCCCTGCCACGCAAACGGACAATTCTTTCATTTCCAATGCATGCAGTCAATGCTTCCAAGCATCCCTGGAAAACCCCTAGCTTCATTTGTTGCAAGGATCCTCTGAGTGTCTTCGACAGTGGGTGATCTCAAGTAAAAGTCCCCGAACACTCGCTATGACGGCCCCGCGTAACCGGTAGAAACAATCAAGGGCGGTGGACTCCGCCATCCGAAGATAGTCATCCGCACCATCACCGGGAGCTCCATACGCCAGCATCCTCATAGCCACTGTGCACTTCTGCAGTGACGAAAATCCAACCAAGCCAGTGCAATCCGCCTTGCATCTGAAGTAGGGGTCAAAGTCTCGGATGGCATACACAATTTGCGGAAATAGCTTTCTTCTCATCCTGAAACGACGCCTGAAAACAGTCTCACCGTGCAATGGATTGTCGGCGAAGTAGTCGGCGTACAACATGCAGTAGCCCTCCATTCACTATCTCGGCTTGCACTTCCGGCGACCTGGTGCCGACCCACCACGTCGACCAGTTGCCACCCCGGCGTACATGCTTGATAAGCAACCGAGGATCATCATGTGCTCCTCGTCTTGGGCGGCGGCTGCCATCTCTTCTCGCATAAGCTCGACGAACATCTGCTCCTCCTCTTCGTCCGAGTCCATGGTCGGCGAGGCAAATGGACGAACACCTGACGGGCGTGGTCGAGGCTAGCCGAGACGCGAACGACGAGGAGTAGGCCGTCGTCGAAAACAGGCAGGCGGAGGAGCAGGCAGATAGGCCGTCGTCGAAAGATGGCAGAATATAGGCAAGTGGGAAGGAGGGACGGCGGAATCTGGGCAACAAGCCAGCCGGGTGGTGCCGGCGGCGAGAGAGATACGAGGGGTGGGGGGATTTTGAGCGAGGTGGTGGTGGGGTTCGTGTGTCCAATGCCGACAGATCGGGCCCTTCCCCGCTTTTCACTCGTCTGGACTCCCCGATAGCTCCCCGGGGGACCGGGGATGGCGTGGGCTCGCCGGATGGATGAAGGGCCAAATCCGGACGAAAACGAGGAACCGGGGGCGCGACTGGGCCAAATTTCACTGTCCGGATGGGAAAAACGTCGCTCGGGAGCCTCGTCGGGGAGACGAGTGGAGATGCTCTCAAGAGGCGGATGGCGGCCGCGCTCTGCAGCCGTGTGTGTTCAAAAGAGGTAAGGGCATCTCCAACGCGGCGACCCATCCCGCGCCCGCGCAGCCGGATGGGTCTAGCCGGACAAAAACGCGGTCCAACGCGGCGACGCACCGCAATTGCGGATGGCCGCGGCGTCCGGAACGACGCAAACCTTGCCCAAATCTGGGCCGGGTTTGCGTGGCCGCGGATGGCACGCGGTGTCCTCGCGTGTCCGCCTGGTCCGCGTGGCTGGCCCATCTGTCGGTGCCCCAGTCCTATTAAATGTGGACTGGGGGAGGGGAACTGTCCCTATCCAGTCCCCACTCTCCACTCCGGCCACACGCACGAGCGACCTAGAGCTTCCGCGCCGCCATGGCCCCGAAGCGGGAGTTCCTCCCGTCCGCGAACGACCACGAGGCTGGCAGCAGCCGGTGAATCGCGTCGGCGGCGTTCGACATGGGGCCGCCGGCTCCTCCCAGTCGCGACTGGATCTACGTCACCGTAGCGGTGGCGCAGATGGTCTGGGACGTCGGCGTCCCAATGCCGTGGGGGGACGTGCACCTCCCCCACGGCTGGCACCTGACCCCAGATCGGGTTCCGGTGCCGCCCATCCCGGGCTCCAACCGCGCCCGCATCGCGGAGATCTGGAGGCGCCGGGCGTAGCTGCCGGCGGACCTCCAGGAGCACCCCGCGAACGGCGACACAAGTCCCAACTGGGACTTGTGGTTCGAGGTGGAGCACGACGCGCGCCGGCGTACGTGCTTCACGTTCGCGTGGCGCGGCCTCGCGCGCAGCCGCGCACGCCTGCAAGGCGGGCTGGACGCCGCCCCGGCGGCCTCTACATCGACGAAGCCGCGGCGGCGCCACAGGCCCAGCCCCAGTCCTAGCCCGAGCCCCTGGAGGAGGACGATGACAAGGGATTAACTTGTCAATGCCTACGGGTTATAGGCTAGGGTTTAGTTAGAAGTAGAGGGCAAGTAGATCTCGAAGGTTTCAGCCGAAAAGTACTCGACGATTATGAAAACTAGGGTTTTTGAACAATGATTTGATGATCTCCTCGTCCCTCGACTCCCCCTTTATACAAGAGGTGGAGCCGAGGGTTTCGTTTTGTACAAGTTACAAAGTCCGGGACGGTTTCTAACTCATCCCGCCAGATTACAAATAACACTTCCTATTACAACTCTATCTTTTCCTTAAATATATCTTGGGCTTCCGAATCTTCTTATTCTTCGAGTAGTGGGCCTTCAATAAACCCCGGGTACTATATCCGGCAGGCCCATTTGGGATGCCTATGTCAGTAGCCCCCGAGATTTTGCTTGAATCATAGAATCAGGGAAAATCTCCACTGTTTATTTTTACTCGAAAGCTCTAACTTCCATACTTCTTCTCATAAAATTCTATATTGTACAGGGATATTGGTAGTTGGGGCTAGTTCATCTGACGGATCAGGTACTAGTTAACCGCTCTAGTGGCAATCCGCAAAAACCTACTTCAAAATCACGTCCCTGGACATGATCTCGGGATACTGGTGTAAACTTCGACGAGTGCCGCTTAAGGTCTTACCATTCTGTCGAGTCCCGAGTCAAATTTATCGGGTACCTAACGCGTCCGTTAGGATTTTTCTTCGTATCCGTTGATACGGATAAAAGTAGCAGAGCGCAGTCTTCGGCGATGCCACGCCCAACGGAATAGATCCGGGGTCTTACCTTCGCAAATCTGCGGCATTCGGAAATTGATCGCAACTTTGGCGTTCTGAGAATATATTGTCGAGTGCTTTTCCGGCTGTTGGAATGGCACATTTTATCGAGTCAAATATGACTTGTATTATTCTCCCGATGGGAGTATATGTAGAGTTAGTTATAACTCGAAATATACTCTCTTGATTTTCTATCTTTATTTCTTCTTCCTTTTTAAATTTCATCGGGCACGCGAGCAGCGTTCCCGATGGGAGTAGCCCCCGAGGCTACAACCAAGAACTTGTGCTTGGTTGTAGGCTCAACATTTTAGTCCACCTTGACGCTATATTGCCATTATCTCCCGATATTCTTTCTCTCCCTTTTTTTTTTCTCTCTCGGGTGCGCGAACAGCGCTCCCGATGGGAGTAGCCCCCGAGGCTACAGCCAAGAACTTGTGCTTGGTTGTAGGCTCTCGCAATTTCTATATTTGCCATAGTCGAAACTTTACTTTTTTCGAAGTAGCCCCCGAGCATTTGGGCAAAAACTTGTTTCTGACCAAAGGCTCTCGAAATATGCAAATGACTCATCCTGTCGCCATTCTCCTTTTATTTTTCTTGTCGACATATTTTCCCTTGGCAAATTTTTCTTCAACTCTATTAATGGCCGAGTTTTTCCTGCCTTGTGGGTCCATCGTTTCTATCATGTTGACACGTCGTGTTAAGTGGGGGACACACGTCCTCCGCTTTTTCTGGCGCACGTTCGGTAACGCCTATCTCTGTAAAAATACTTGTTTGCCCTTGTATCTATAAGATCTATTCTCACCACACGATTTCCTCATCCAACGGCACACTGCTTCACCCAATTCTTATATAAACCTGTCTTCAACCTCCGTTCATCCCTCGCTTGCGCCGCTCACCTATTCCTCTTTGCGAAAACTCCCCGCGCCCAACTCTTCTCGATCTTCCGCACGCACGAACACTACTTCTCCGAGTGCTTTTGATGCCACCGCGTACGCGACTCACCCGCCACAGCACTCCGGAATCCAAGATGGCCGCTGAGGATCTTGAGTGGGAGAGATCCAAAATCTCCAACCAAGATGTCAATGTGCTGAAGAAGCTCGGGCTGATGAAGAGGGAAGACACCATCCGCTTCCCTAGTGAAGAAAGCTACCCCAATCCTCCAATGGAATACCGGGTTAGTTTTGTTGATCATCTCATCCGCGGTCTTTCTGCTCCAATCCACGATTTCCTCCGTGGTCTGCTCTTCGTTTATGGGATTCAGCTGCACCAGCTGACCCCCAATTCCATCCTCCACATTTCTATTTTTATCACACTTTGCGAATGCTTTCTTGGAGTCGCTCCTAATTGGGCTCTTTGGAAACGCATTTTCTGTCTTCGCCGCAATGGCGCTCACAACACCACCTACAACATAGGTGGTGTAGTTATCTGTGTCCGAACCGATGTCGATTATTTCGACGTCAAATTTCCTGACTCCGTCCAAGGCTGGCGCAAAAGGTGGCTCTATATACACGAAGAGAGTGCCAATTCCGTGGAACACAACATAGTTCCTTTCGACGGACACGCAAAAATTCAACGCCGCTACTCCTGGGACGCTGAAGCTTCCGAAGAAGAGAAGAAGGAAACGGAAGCTCTTATGTCTCGAATTCATCAGCTCCAAAATACTCGAGGCAAAGAGTTATCTGGTGTCCAAATCACTGCCTACTTCCTTAGGATTAGAGTACAGCCTCTTCAGGCTCGAAAAAATCCCCTTTGGACGTATTCTGGTGTCAATGACGCCAATAGGCTCTCCACTGATCTTTCTGTGAAGGACTTGGAGAAACTTATTCGAAGAATTACCTCGCTGAACAAGAAAGATCCTATTCCTTCCTCTTGTCGCATTGAGCCATACAGTTCCACCAATCCACTCCCCGAGGTATTTGCCTTCTCGAGTTTTTATTTTGCTCTGAATTTTCTCTGCATTTCATTGTGTTGATATTCCGCTCATTTTCCCTTTGCCGTTATTTTCCTGCAGGATCATCCTACTATGGCTTCCCTTCCTCCTCTTCCTGAGGATGGAGAAGTCGAAGAAATGGGCATTATTGCTGACGATAATCAAGAAGCTCCATCCTTTGTGAATGATCCCGTGGATTCTCGAAAATATGCGGGATCTTCCGAGGACACTCGCGTCGGTCCAATCTCCTCCTCCCGCTGTTTCCCCTCAAGGGAAAAGGAAGAGGAACGATGTCGAAGATTCCGGCACATCCAAAGCCGAAGAAGTTGTTCCTTCTCATCCGAAGGCGACTTATGATCCTTATGTTGCATCCCTCGTCAGCTCGTAAGTTACCTCGATTTTCTTTTTTCTATAGTCGAAGTTTTCTTCTCTTGTCTCTGCTTTTTATATTAGCAATCCTTACTTGCAGTGATGACGAGGAAGAAGTACCAACTCGCGACGTAGCTCCTCGGACGAGCACGTCGCATACTTTAGTTATTTCGGGAAGCCTCGTTGAAGGAGAAGAATCGTCGCCTCCTCAGCAGAATGTTGATACATCTACTCCTCCTTCAAGCCCCCTTGTCCCTTCGCCAAAAAGGGCAAGGGTTGAAATGATTGTTGAGCCTCCTCCTCAATTGAGCAGCTCTTCGTCGCAGCTCTTGGATGATGTAAGTTTGTCGATGTCTATATTTCTTCTATTTTGCTTTTGTAAAACCCTACTTTTTTTAATGCCGATGTTTTCCCCTTCATTCTTCTTCTTTGACAGCCTATGATCAAAGATCTTATCCGCATCGGGTCCCAATTTATTGGGTACCGCGAGTATGCCGACAGAGCCGAAGGTAATAACTTTTATCTTTACTGTTCTTCCTGAATTTTGCTCCTTTTTGTTTGCCGCAATTTTTGATCTTTCTTTCCCCTTCTTTATTTTGATAGAGAAACTTGCAGAGGCCAACAAGCGTGCCGACGTACTTGCTCAAAAACTGGAGCAAAGTGAGGCGGCTCGCAGGAAAGCCGAACTTGTCGCTAGCGAAGCTAAAGCTGAGGCTGATGATGCCAAAGCAAAGGCTGCTAGTGTCGAGGAACTGCAGAGAAGGCTTTTATTGTATATCTCACTCTTTTTTAATGTCCCTTCTCTTTATTGTCCGAAGGATTTTATTGTATATTGCTGAGGTCCTTTATGTTGTTGAAGCCCCCGAGCCTAACTAGGCGAAGATTGCACTATTTTTCCTCCTTGAAATCTATCTTTTCTGTTGTAATAAGACATCCTTGTTCGACCCTTGGATGGATTGCCAATCCTCGAGTATCTCTAATGTCGAAGTTCTATATTTACGTAGCGAGGTTTTTAGACCAAGGCACTTACGTTTTTTGATGTGTACACTGTATTTATGATTGCTGGCTTCTGGTTTTGTTATATTTGGCGAGGTATTAATGTACCAAGGCGAAATATTTCAGTGATTCTATGTTGTATATATTTTGAGACTTGGGCGTTGAGCCCCCGAGCATGTCGAAAAACAAGAAGTATATCTCCACTATCTTTATTATATTGCAGCACCACGAGCCCGCCTCATTAAAAACCTTCCCCGGCCCCACTCGGTGCCCCGAAGAAGGAAAAGAGTGCGTCAGAAAACTCGTGGGCGTTTCAGTACATTTGAAGTTTTACAAGGACTATGTTTTAGCTCTTAGGCGTAGAACCGCCTAAGTTGCGCCACGTTCCAGGGGTTTGGCTCCTCCACCCCTGTCTTCTTGTCCTTTATCCTGTATGCTCCTCCTCCGATTACTTCCGTTATAATGTAAGGGCCAAGCCATGGTGACTCGAGTTTTTCATGACTTTTTTGCGTGAGCCGAAGAACTAGGTCGCCCACCTCGAAAAGATCTTGGCCGCAAACGTCGACTCGTGATAATTTTTCAAGTCCCGTTGATATTTGGTGACCCTTGATAATACTTCGTCTCGAGCTTCGTCGAGTGCATCTACATCATCTTCCAATGCTGTTTTTGACGCTTCTTCATCATATGCCGTGACTCTAGGGGAGTCGTGCTCTATTTCTATTGGAAGTATCGCTTCCGCACCATGGACTAGAAAAACGGGGTTTCTTGTGTCGCCGTATTTGGTGTTGTTCGGATGCTCCACAAGACACTTGGTAGTTCTTCGTGCCAGGTATGTCGAGCTTTTTCTAAAGGTCCCAACAGACGCTTCTTGATGCCGTTGCAGATGATGCCATTGGCTTTCTCGACTTGCCCATTGGTTTGAGGATGTGCAACTGACGCGAAGTTCAGCTTGATACCCACCTCTTTGCAATAATCTTTGAATTCATTGGATGTGAAATTGCTGCCGTTGTCTGTGACGATGCTGTGGGGCACTCCAAATCTGAAGACGAGGCCTTTTATGAATTTTATCGCAGATGCTCCGTCCGGTGAATTTATCGGCTTCGCTTCTATCCACTTTGTAAATTTGTCGACGACTACTAGCATGTATTCCTTTCCTCCCGGCCATGATTTATGTAACTTGCCCACCATATCGAGTCCCCATTGTGCGAAGGGCCACGACAAAGATATTGGTGCTAGCTCGTCGTCGGAGAGTGAGGTTTTGCGGCAAACCTTTGACACGCGTCACAAGTTCGTACTATGTCCTTAGCGTCCTCAATTGCCGTTATCCAAGAAAATCCTGCCCGAAAAACCTTGGCCGCGATAGCTCGACTACTTGCGTGGTGGCCACATATCCCTTCGTGTACATCCTTCGAATTATTCTTCCTTCTTCGGTGTGACGCACCTTTGCAAGACGCCCGAAATACTTCTCTTATATAATTCTCCCTTAACCACCGTGAAAGCTTTGGAGCGTCGAATTACTCGCCTTGCCTCGACCGGGATCGTCGGGTATTTCTTTCCCGAGTATATATGATATGTATGGTTGCATCCACGGTATCCGTATTACCATGACCAGGTCTTGCTCTTCTTCTTCTTCCTTTTGCTTCTCCTTGGTAGCCCCCGAGGGTTTCTTCTCCTTCTTTTTGATTTTGTCGACTCGCAGATCTCTCTGTTATCTCTTCCCGAATACACCCGGTGGGACCGCAAGGCACCGCGACCCGATGTTTGCAAGAACGTCGGCTTCGTCGTTGCTCAATCTACTAATATGATTTACTTCGCATCCATCGAATAACTTCTCGAGCTCATTGTACACCTCCTTGTATGCCATCATGCTGTCATTGATTGCGTCACATTGGTTCATAACTTGCTGAGCTACCAACTGTGAATCGCCAAAGATTTTTAATCGAGTTGCTCCGTAGGCTTTCGCCATCTTCATCCCGTGTATGAGAGCCTCATATTCTGCTTCATTGTTAGATGCATTAGGGAACGTCATCCGAAGGATGTATTTCAACTTGTCGCCTTCAGGTGATATGGGCACTACTCCTGCACCAGCCCCTTCTAGTCTCTTGGACCCATCAAAGTTCATAGTCCAGGTTCTCGACAAATCTGGAGGTCCTGTATTTTGCAACTCCATCCACTCTGCGATGAAGTCCGGCAGTATTTGCGACTTTATTGCTTTTCTTTTTTCGTACGTGATGTCCCGAGGGGAAAGTTCTATTCCCCAAAGGGAGACACGACCCGTAGCTTCTGGATTGTTCAATATATTTGACAGGGGAGCTTCGTTGACCACTATGATCGGGTGTGCCGAAAAATAGTGGCGCAATTTCCGTGCTGACGTGAATACTCCATATGCTAGTTTTTGGTACTGAGGGTACCTTTGTTTTGAGGGCGACAAGACTTCGCTTACGAAGTATACTGGCCGCTGCACTCCATGGATTTTCCCTTCTTCTTCTCTTTCGACAATTAAAACCGTGCTAACCACTTGAGGTGTTGCCGCAATATACAACAAGAGAGGTTCCTTTTCCTTTGGAGCCACCAGATCGGTGGTGTCGAGATTTTTCGCCTCGCATCTTCGAAAGCTCTATCGGCCTCTTCGTTCCACCGGAATTTATCTCCTTGTTTTATCAACGCATAAAATGGTAACGCTTTTTCTCCTAACCCGGCGACGAATCGCTCAAAGCCGCGACTCGCCCGCTAGTCGCTCGTATTTCTTTCAACTTTGTTGGCTTTCTCATTGTTACTATGGCTTGTATTTTGTCCGGATTTGCTTCAATCCCTCTTGCTGAAACTAGAAACCCCGTAAGTTCTCCCGCTGGAACGCCAAAAGAACACTTTGTCGGGTTCAGCTTGAGGCGTAATTTGTCGAGGTTGTCAAAAGTTTCTTTGAGATCCTCGATCAGCGTTGCCCCCTTCTTTGACGTTATGACGACATCATCAATGTATACTTGCACGTTTTTCCCAATCTGTGTTGCTAAACACTTCTGCATCATCCTCTGATATGTTGCTCCCGCATTTTTTAGAACAAAAGGCATTGTCTTGTAGCAAAACACGCCGTAAGGTGTAATAAACGCTGTTTTGGCTTCATCATCTTCTTTTAATCTGATCTGGTTATAACCAGAGTATGCATCCAAAAAGGAAAGACGTTCACAACCTGCCGTGGAGTCGATGATTTGATCGATCCTTGGGAGGGGAAAGTAATCCTTAGGGCAATGTTTGTTGAGACACGTGAAGTCGACGCACATGCGAAGGACTCGTCGTGTTTTTCTTCGGCACCATCACCGGGTTAGCTACCCATGTGGCTTCGTAGATATCTCTCTCGATAAAATCAGCTTCCTCTAGTCGATTTATTTCTCGACAAAGCATGGCTCGCGGTTTGGTTCCGAAAACGCCGCAAAGGTTGTCCGATTGGTTTCGCCGTTGGATCCAAATTTAGGTGGTGCTCGGCAAGTTCCCCGGGTACTCCCGGCATGTCACCTGGACACCATGCGAAGATTTTCCAGCTTTCACGGAGGAACTCGACGAGCGCGCTTTCCTATGCGATATCCATGTTGTTTGCAATGGATGTCGTCTTTTTTGGATCCGTCGGGTGAATCCGCACCTCCTTAGAATTTTTCTCTCGTGTTGAAAGTTGATTCTTTGTTTGGCCTTCCAACGTCCGGCGACACGTCGTAATCGCTCATGCTTTTCGACGCCAAGTATTCAGCCTTGCATCCCGAAGGTTTCGATAACCGATGGAAATCCTTGTCGCACTTATCGCCTAAGGCAAAACTCCCTTTGATCGTGATTGGTCCCTTGGGTCCGTGCAATCTCCATAACAGGTATGTATAGTGTGGTACCGCCATAAATCGAGCGTATGCTGGTCGTCCCAACAAAGCGTGGTACCGTGATGGGAAATCCACGACTTCAAACTCCAGCTTCTCGATTCTATAATTTTCTCGGTTCCAAACCGAACGTCAAGGTTGATCTTTCCCAATGGGTAACTTGGTTTCTCCGGTGTGATGCCGTGGAACCTTGTGTCCGTTGGCTTCAGGTTTGCTAAGGATATGTTCATCTTCCTCAATGTATCCGCATACATAAGGTTTAAGCCGCCGCCGCCATCTATGAATACTCGAGAAACGTCAAATCCTCGCGATAACCGCCGGCGAATAAGTGCCGACCGCCCCGGTCGAGGAACTTGCTGCGGGTGGTCCGCTATGGTGAAGCCGATGTCTTGCCCCGACCAATTGAGGTACTCCACCGTTGGTGGAGGCATTTTTCTCGCCATGAACACCTGTCGTGAGATTACTTTTTGAGCTCTATTGGACGGCCTTCCCTTCCGAATCATCGACACCGCTCCGTTGGAATTAGGATCAACATAGGGTGGTGGTGCAGGTGCTGCCGCTATTCTAAGCCGGTGTTGATTGTTCTCTCGTAATCGCAGGAGGTGGCGGTAGGTGAACTTCGCTCCCGGGCTCCCGAGGATTTCTCTCGTGCTGCTCGAGCGTGAGCATTTTCTCGCGTATCCGAACATTGCCTCGAAAATTTCGACAGCTCTTCTCGCAGTGCCCCGACCGTCTTTTCCCGTTGCCGTCGAGGAAGAAGTGCATCCGGCACGGTCCGTTCAAGCATTTCTTCGGGGACACGAAAGGTCTTGGAAACCTTGGTCCGCTATTTTGTCTATTGCGGGAGTCGTCTCTGTTGTCGCTTCTCCGCTCATTACTTCTCCGATAATCATCTCTATTGTTTCCTCCTCGCGCCGGCTCGGAATCCAGCTCGAAATTTGCCCCGGAGCATCGTAGTTCTGGTACCGTCGAGGAAATCGTCGCCTCGATTGATAATTTCGACCACGGTCCTCCTCCGGCGACCCGTGTCGTTTATTGTGGACAGCCGTCTTCTCCGTCCGCCCATCTATTTGCTATCTCCATCAACGCGGATACCGTTTTTGGATTGGTCCTTCCCAAGTCCTCGACGAAATCTCCACGCCTAATTCCTCGCGACAAACGCATCTATTGCTCTCTCGTCGATATATTTTCTCGCCGAGTTTTTTATGATGTTCCACCTTTGGATATATTTTCTCATTGACTCGTCTCGGCTTTTGTCGACACGCTCTCAGCTCTTCTAACGACGCAGGTTTTTTGCATGTGGACCTGAAATTCTTGACGAATACGTCCTCGAAACTTTCCCACTGCCGATGGATCCCGGCGGAAGTTTTTTGATCCAAGATCGTGCGGCTCCACTTAAGTGCACCCGAATACTTTGCATGGCTGTTGCCCTAGTTCCTCCAGCTAGCTTTACCGTCTCGAGGTAATCAATTAGCCAATCTTCCGGATCTTGCAAACCGTCGAATTTTTTGAAGTGATCGGGTAACTTGAATCCCGAGGGGACTCGAGTTTTTCGGACTCTTCTCGTGAAGCACGGTAGACCGCACATATCCTCGTCATTAAGTTCCGGGACCGCCGATGATCCCTTCGCTTTGCCTTGCTCTATCGACCCTTGCTTGTGCTCCCGTATCTCTTGCTCCACTTGGTCCTTCAGAGCCGCCGCCGTTGCCGCCGCAGTGTCGTGGACTATTTTGCCTTGCCGCTCCTTCGGGAGGTGTTGCTACGAACGCTGTCCCCATAGCTCCAACCCTCGCTAACGCCATGTTGTATAATGTTTCCCTTGGATCTCCCGGGGTGGCCTCGGATGCAAGGATGTAAGCTTGTGTTGCCATATACCCAGCTTTCGGTGTCTTAGGGATAATATTTCCTCTTGTATCTATCGACATAAAGGACATGTCGAGGTTTTGGACCAGGTGCTCTCTTCTCGCTTCGGTATGTGTTGTAACCTTGATCTTCCTCTCGTTCCGAGCCTCCCGTGGCTATCACCCGAAACTCTAGATTGTCCACTTAGATCTGCCCTTCTCCTCGCTTGATGCGTAAGCCGCCTCCTTTCTCATGTTCAACTCAGCTGTCTCGTTTTTCTATTTCTGGCAGTTCGTGCGAGCCTATATTGATAAGCTTGCAGTTCTTGAGCTGTGGCTGTCGTCGTCATTGGTTCCGAACCATCTAGAGCTTTTGCTGCTCTATCCCAAGCTGCTTGTGGAAGTTGAACGCTGACACGTGGCGTGGGCCCGACATATTTAGTGCTCATACCTCTCCTTGGATCGACGAAAGGATTACCCAAATCGTCGAAAGCCTCCGATGTTTCCTCTTGATTGTCGATAGCATAAATCTGATGATATTTTGTACTCCGATCTATATTGGGTTTGGTGACATCATTGTTGAGATTGATGAAGACCTTGCCCACTGTGATAGATTTGTCGATGAAGTCGTAATTGTCGACATCGCTTGAGCCATCGCTTATATATGAGTCCGCAGATGACTCAAACGATGTGTCGCTGAAGATCTTGGCGAGTTTCTCTCTTGCTCTGATGCTGATGTAACGTGTTGACGAAGTTTCTTCTTCTCGACTCGCTTGACGATGCATAGCTTGAAAAATCAGAATCGACCGCCGACGATCCCGACGAAATCGGAATTTCGACACGATACGATCCTTCTTTCTCGACGCGAAAGTGAAACCTTCCGAACGTCATCTCCAAGGGCTCCGCCGTATACGCATATGCATCCAAACGGGAGGGTGGGTGAGGAACAAAATCAACAAGACCAAGCAGCGATCTGTTTACCTCGATCCATAGTGTTGCTTCCGGTTGACGATGTCGAAGACTTTGAACGTGCCATCGAGATCAGATCCTTACGCCTCTAATTCCCACAGACGGCGCCAATTGACAAGGGATTAACTTGTCAATGCCTACGGGTTATAGGCTAGGGTTTAGTTAGAAGTAGAGGGCAAGTAGATCTCGAAGGTTTCAGCCGAAAAGTACTCGACGATTATGAAAACTAGGGTTTTTGAACAATGATTTGATGATCTCCTCGTCCCTCGACTCCCCCTTTATACAAGAGGTGGAGCCGAGGGTTTCGTTTTGTACAAGTTACAAAGTCCGGGACGGTTTCTAACTCATCCCGCCAGATTACAAATAACACTTCCTATTACAACTCTATCTTTTCCTTAAATATATCTTGGGCTTCCGAATCTTCTTATTCTTCGAGTAGTGGGCCTTCAATAAACCCCGGGTACTATATCCGGCAGGCCCATTTGGGATGCCTATGTCAGACGACCCCGAGCTGCAGGCGGCGCTCGGGGTGTCCCGCGAGCAGCGCGACCTCGAGGAGCTGGCCAAATGGCCGCACCTCGCGGAGACGCTACGCGCCTCCGCGCTGGAGGAGATGGCCAGGAAGGTCCAGGAGGACGCCCAGGCGGAGGCGTGGGCCTTCCTCGAGATGGCTCGCCAGGAGGAGGAGGCCACGCGCCAGGCGGCGCTCCGGGAGGAGGCGGAGCGCCGGGCCGCGCTCCGGGCGGAGGAGGAGCGCCTGGCCGCGCTTCGGCAGGAGTAGGAGCTACAGGCCGCAGCGGAGGAGCAGCTCCGGAAGGAGTCCGCGCGGAGGGCACGGCTGCGCAGGCCGGCGAGCCCTCCGGACCCGCACTCCGCCTGGGAAAGAGCGTAGTGGTCGCCCTGGCCGGAGTCCCCGGCGCCCTCCGGCGTGTCCAGTCGGAACAGCGCGTCACCGCCGGGGGGTGTCGTCCTCATCGACGGCGACGACGACGAGTACTACTGGGAGTAGTACTGCCGACGACCACCGTGCTCGCAAACCCTGGCTAGGGTTTGCGTTTTTTTTAGTTTAAAGTCCATATAGGACTTTCTTTTGTGTAAAAATTGCCCAAAATAGGGCTAAGTTTAATGAACGAGTAGTTTCAATTTATTTTTTGTTGTTTTCCTTTTCCTTTTTCTTTTATTTTATTACATTTTGCGCTGCGTCCGCGCGTTGGACGTAGCGTGCGATCCAAATGGACACGCGGACGCGGGCAACTGTCCGGGTGTCCGCGCGGCCACCCAAATGGCCCAAAACGGACGGCCCAACGCGTCCGTTTGGGTCGCATGGTTGGAGATGCCCTAACGCCCCCAATCGAAAACTGGATTAAGCTGCTGGAGTCAGCGCCCTTTATACAGCGGTAGCTCTCGGTTGGCTCTCGCTGAAACGTCGTCTCCCGAAGCGGCGGCGCGCCCGATTCGGGTTCTTCGCGTAGAGGCTGCCACGGGGTTACCGCTTCTATTGCGCTCGAAAAAACGTCGACGCTATTTAGGATACGCCGGTGCGAGCCCATTTTGGATGCTCCGACCCTCAAAATACTATCATCCCGCTATCGATGCCGGCGGTGGAGATGCTCTT
This sequence comes from Lolium rigidum, assembly GCF_022539505.1. NCBI lineage: Eukaryota > Viridiplantae > Streptophyta > Magnoliopsida > Poales > Poaceae > Lolium > Lolium rigidum. Next base: position 110,063,334 of record NC_061508.1, on the reverse strand, counting down.
AGCTCTAGGTTGGCTCGTTTTCGCATTTTCGCGGGATTTTTTTTCAACTTTTCCCAAACAGTTTCTGCAGAGGCGGGTCGCGGAGCCACGGCTTTCGTTCCGCGCTGTGCAGCCGTGTGTGTTCAAAAGAGGTAACGCCGCAATCCAAAACTGGATTAAGCTGCTGGAGTCAGCGCCCTTTAGACAGCGGTAGCTCTGGATTGCCTTGTTTTCGCAGTTTCGCGAGATTTTTTTCCCATTTAGAAACAGTTACTCAACATTTCGGTCACTGGATCGCTTCCGCGGGCTGACTTGTACCACCACATATTTTGGCACGGCCCCGGAACGCTAATTATCGAGCCCCAAATCTCAGCTTGCACGGTTCTTCCAGCAGTTTTTAGACTCTACACGAAAAAAAGAGGTTTGAAATGCCTTTCTTTGCATACCTAAATAGGTGTCGAAAGGTGCACCGGCATTGCACTATGTACCTGCTTTCTAATTTGCAGAGAGGTTGGACACATCAGCTATTTCAATAAGAAACCCTAAAAACAACTGTAAAGAACAAAATAAAAATTAATTGAGATAGAAATATTACATAGTTGCAAATGTGAAATGTCGATCAAACCTAAACTAGAGGATTTTGCTGGACCTTGCCTTCTTCGCTGCAACAAAACTAGACGGTCATAATCCTCGACTTCATCGTCGCAAAGGGAGAAGACATCCAGCCACAAGTTTTGCTCAATCTATTAAATAAGAAGGGGTCTACGTTTTATTCATTGGTGCGAAGAAAAGAACATCCAAAATCAGGCACAACTTTTTCTCAATCAATTAAATAAGAAAAAGATAATTCTCTAGTTAATTTAGGGTACATATGGTTCACGTCCATCGCGTCCTACAAACTAGTAGGCGTGACCAATTTATGCTCGACCGTAGATGGGCCAAGATTTGGCTAAAAATACACCATGCCGCACCTTCCGGACTAGGGTTCCCCAAAAAATTGAAGGCGGACCAAACAATCGGATTTCCTATACATCGACCAGGTCGGCGCGGACCGCGCGCCGCACACCCTGCGCGCGGTACTGGCCGGCCTAGTTCGGGTGTTGGGCAACTTGGCCGTTTTCTTTTTTTGAGATCTTTTTTCTGTTCTTTTCTTTTTCTGTTCTTTTCTTTTTCATTTCTGTTTTCTTTTTCATTCCTGTTTTTTCTTTTTTGTTTCTTTTTATTTTCTGTTTTTTTTGTTCTTAAGATTTAATTTTTTAAATTTAAATATATATTTAAATGTAAAATATTTTATCTCAAATATTCGAGAACATTCAAATTCGAAAATTGTTCAAATAAAAAATTGTTGAAATACTAAAATTGTTCAAATAAAAAAATTATTCAAATACGAAAATTCTTCAAATAAAAAATTGTTCAAATTCGAAATTTGTTCATATATAAAAAAGAATAAATTTTGAGTTTTTTTGTTCAATTTTAAAATTTGTTCCAATTTAAAATTTGTTCCAATTTGAAAATTATTCCAATCTAAAAATGTTCAAATTTTCAAAATATTTAAATTTCAGAAAAACTAAAATAATTTTTAAAATCGGGTCTAAAAAGAATCAGCTTTTAAAAAACGTAAAAAGAAAATTGAACATAAAAAACAAAAAGCAAAAGAAACAAAAAAAAGAAAGAGTAGGAATGTTGGGCCGGCCCAACAACCCGCCTAGGGGGTGTGCGGCGCCTGGTCCGCACCGACCAGGTCGGCGTACAGCCCCCCCCCCCCCCCCCAAACAATAGCCGTGAGTCGCACCAGCTTTGGCTAATAACCAAACACACCCTTACTCTCTTCGGCCCTAAATACGTGTCGCATGTTTAATACATCAAGACTGACTTTACTCTATATTTTGTCTAACCCTACAAATATTTAGGAACAGAGGGAGTATGAAAAATTGGGCTAAAACCAAACCCATCTAATCACAAAGCAATAAACCACACACACCTGCAAATATAACCCGACAAACTATTCCGACACACAATAACCACAACCCTTAGATGCCTAACCAACGGAATGGAGACCTCAACAAGAACATCTCAACAAATTGGCAAGGGCCAACACCAAAAGCTACGGAACGATCCAAACCGAGGGGAGACGAGAAACCGTACAACATCCATCATGCACCTGATGAGTGCATTTTTGAAGCATATTTACTTTTTGTTTCGCATAAGTAGTGATAAGTAGTGATATGATTTTGGTATATTACGGCGCTAGCGCGCACCTCTTATACTTGTTCCCACAGAATCCCAAATAATAAAATTATTGATCAACATATCGTTTGGAGCTGTCATATTGAAGATAAATATGATATTTGAAGTGATAAAGGTCATTTAAATGATTTTCCACACCTAGGTAAAATGGCATCGTGAGAGGCTACTCCGGAGGGTTTAACAACTGCATGTTCGGGCAGGACCCGCTCGTACCGCACTCCACCTCATACAATACTTTCACCACACGAAGACGGATCTGAGATCCCACATTCTGAGACACCAAAAATCGCATAAACCTTACGTCCGGAAGGGATTTGGAGGGGGGAACTTGAAGAGGGTATCATCCTTGCTCCTACATCGACCACTACTAGGAACAGACTTATAGGCCCCGAGTTACGCCGACGCGCTAAAAAAGGATGTTCGTCCGTGCTATTTACCGTCGGCGCACCCAAATATTGGAGCGCCGGTGATACGAGAGGATATCACCAACGGGGACAAAATTTGGTGCACCGGTGATAAGCTCCCTCAGGTCCAGGCTGGGGCAGTGATGTGCCCTCCACTTATCGCTGGCCCAGTAGTGGGCCGTCGGTGGTATATTGATTACCACCAGCGCACCACAATAGTGGTGCGCCCGTGGTAAGTGGGGGTCAGATTTGGCTCCATCCCCCTAGTTCACCTTTTTGTTTTTCTTAAGTAAAATAAAATGATAGAAACATCAAAATTCAATAACCTTCAAGATGACCACGTGTTATGTCATCTTGTTGGTAGGAAAATTAGCAAACATGTATTTTAACTTTTTTTTTGCAAAATGGCGCCATCTTTCGGTAAAACAGCTTTGGAGGTTGCATACGACCTCTAATGGAAAAGGTTTTATATTAAAATGTATCTACAAAAATTTATATCCAGCCATTTACCAATTTTTGAGATTCCTCAAAATAAAAAAGGAACACATATCTTTCTGACATTTTAAAAAAACTTGCAAATTTTGTTTGAAAAAGGAAAATTTACCGCCGGCTACAGCTGGGCATGGGCACCCCGACCCGACCCGAAAATGCTGGGCCGGGCCGAGTTTGCATGTCTGGCCAGATTCGGGCCTGATTTTGGAGCTGGAAGGTCGGGCCGGGCCCGGGCTTGCAGAAAATAGGATTTAGGCTTAGTTCGGGCTGGGCCGGGCTTCCGTATGTTCGCGGGTTTGGGCCAAGTTTATAAGCCCAAAGGTCGGGCCGGTCCGGGTTTTGGGCCTGGGAATTAGGTTCGGGCTTTTTCGGACCACCATATTGGTGCGCTGGCGGTAACCTTTACTATAAGTAGCCGGCGCACCTTATCCTTCTCTTCTTTCACTTCTCCCTCACTCTTCTCTTTTAGTTCCCCTCCTCCCTTCCTCCTCTGGTCGCCCTTTCTCTCCATCTTCTCTTCTTTGCCTCACAGAGAGGTAACACGATGACCACCTCCTCCCTACTACGTAACGGCGGCAACCACCTGCTCCCTGCTCCAGCGATGACCACGTCCACCTCCTCCATGCTCCGGTGACGACCACGTCCACCTCCTCCATGCCCCTGCGAAGGCCACGTCCACGCACTACCTGATCCAGCCAACACCTCCTCCTTGCTGTGGCGCCTGCCTTTTTTTGAATTCCCACGGCGGGGAGGGGTGGCCGTGGCACGGTGGGGTAGGTTGCGGAATAGTAAATGTGGCGATGCAGGGATTTCTACCGGAGGCAAAAGGTCGACGGCGGAGGGGAGCAGTTGCGGGAGTGATCTGGGGTAGAGGTGGTGAAAGAACATATCTCTATAATTATGGTTTGTCTGTTTGCTGACAACATGTATGATACCTTAATGTGTGGTGCAGGTTTAGTCGATATTAAATACTTGATAAAAAGAATGTGTGCATCCGTAGTGCTGCTAGGACAATGCGTTGTTGCAGAAGCTAGATGTAATTAGTATCTTTGCGATATTAATATATACTTTTCATCTAAAAACGACTTCCGTTCCGCGCTCTGCAGCCGTGTGTGTTCAAAAGAAGTAAAGCGGCAATCGAAACCGGATTTAGTTGCTGGAGTCACTGCCCTTTCGAGAACGGTAGCTCCCGGTTGGCTTGTTTTCGCAGTTTCGCGAGATTTCTTTTCCTTTTCAGAAACTGTTTCTCAACATTTCGGTCACTGGATCGCTTCCACGGAATGACTTGTATCCACCAGATATTTTGGCACGGTCGAGAAGTGGGCTAAATCAACCTCCAAATCCAATTCAGTTTTTTTATTACTTCCCGCCAATTCCCACCACGTATTCACTGCCGTTCGGCTCACCACCAAATCCCGTTTCACCACTTACCTCCTTAGAGCATCTCTAACAGAGTCGTGAACTGGGTAAAACCGAAAAATAACTGTCAATTTACGGGTTTGGTTCAGAAAATGGCGCAGATCAGTCACCGTAAACGAGCCAAAACCGAAAAAAAGTTTTCAGGTCGAGATCGAAAACACAACTCGGCATGTATTTGTAGGGGCTGAAACTGCGAACTAAACACGAACTCAACTCGTAGCGCGCTGAAATTTCAGCTCGAGGTAACTGCTTCCACCGGTACAGTTGGCAGAATCCAACCAAATTCGCCGGAATCCGACCAAATTCCGGCGAGCTCGCACCGGTGTGGGGCGGCACGGGCGGGGCGAAGCAAGGCCGGGGCTGGCCAAGGCAGGGCGGCACGGGCGGGGCAAAGCAAGGCCGGGGCTGGCCGAGGCAGAGCTGGCCGGGGCAGGGCGGGGGCAGGCCGGGGCGCGGCCGAGGCGGAGCTGGGCGGCGGCGGCCGGGCGCGCGACGGCCGGGCGGGGGCGGGGGCGGCGAGCACCGGGCGGAGCAGGGCGCGGCCGTGCGGTGCACGGAGCGGAGCGGGGCGAGATCGTGCGTGCGCGGGCGAGGCCGGGCGCGGTGGCGGCGCGCGGCGGAGGGCAGGCGCGGCGGCCGGCCGGGCAGGGGGCGGGGCGGGGAGCGGCAGCCGGGCGGGGCAAGCAGGGCACAACGACGGCGCGCGGCGGCTGGGCGCGGCGGCCGGGTGGGGAGCGGCGGCCGGGCCGGACATGCTGCTGGCTGTGGAGTGCACGGGAGGAAGAAGAAGAAGATAGAAAAAAAGAGGAATATGGAATATTTAAGGAATATGCTGATTTACGGTTTTTATTTACGGGGACTGTTCTGCCCACCAATTTTTCGACCCGTAAACACGAGTCCAGTGAACTGAACTCCACGTTTTCAGTTGGCGTTTTACGGGCTCTGCTAGAGATGCTCTTAGTCTATGTGGCCGGTACAAACCGGCCTCATGTATCATTAGTCAACTGTTATTATACGTCTACCTCTCATTACTGGATGGTTGAACCTGATGTGGTTCCAAACCGTCTTACCAGTTTTTTATTTTTATTTTTTTGGCAAAAACATAGCTCAAGCTTTGCTATCAATTAACAATCACATAGCTGCCTAGTTAACGGGCATGTCTAGATCTCAGGTACCTTAGACTTAACGTCATCAGGTCTCAGTTACAATCTAATTACAACTCATGTTTAACTTATAGGATAGTACAAATCTTAAAGCAAATTCAAGAGTGTGGATATTTATTCTCAGTCGTAACACACTTGCAACTAAGAAAATCTCACTTGTAACCAACTTGGCAGCAGAAGAAATGTCAGCTCCAACCTAGTTGCAACTAGAAAAATCTATGTTGCAATCTTCTTGCATCTAGGTAAATCTTAGTTGCAACCCAGTTGTAACTGTTATATTAGCATCAATCACGAGGCAAATACAATAGCTAGGAAGTCAACTTAGGCATAATAAAAATCAGGCGCCTGATTTTAAGAAAATTCATAAATTTACTTCCTTCGGCCCTAAATATTTGCCGCACGTTTAGTATGTCTAGACAAGTTTTAGTCTATATTTTTATCTAAATCTAGAACGACATTTTAGGGATAGAGGGGGTATGAAAAAATGGGCTAAAACAAATACAAATACCAAATCGATCTAATCAAGAAACAATAAAACCACTAGACCCGCAAAGAAAATAGGGCAAACTCTTCCAACACACAACAATCAGAGCCTTTAGAGTATCTCCAGTCGCGGCCCCAAACAGCGTCGGATCGAACGTTTGGGGATGCCTCCACTTGTGCCGCGTTTGGGGTGCGTCGTTGTCCACCCGCGGCCCCAAATGCGCCCCCAAACATTAAAATAACTTTTTAACATTTTCATTTCAGTAGATAGAAGGAATTTGTAGGTAGAAATATATAATCAAGATTTTGAAAATAGTGCAAATGTTGAAACAAATTAAACATAAAAACTGCGAAAAAATATGTTCAAACTACTTATGCTTTGATGGCTCCGCCTCATCATCCTCACGAAGGCGCTTCCTGCTCGTCACCTCTTCCGAAGAGGTAGAGGCCTTCGACGCATCCAATGAGCTTGTGTCCCCCTTCGACGAGTAGTCCTTGGTGTCTTCGTTGTCGTTGGTGCACGCCGGCTGCGCCTTCGCCTTCGTCTTCGCTCGGGCCCTTGCCTCCTTCTTTGCTGCCGCCACCTCCTCACCCGCCTCCTCCGCCTCCAGCCGTCTCCACCTGGCATCTCCATCCTCTTCCTCTTCCTCCTCCTTCCCCTCTTCCTGTTGGTCGTCGACGATGACGGGCTCCCCCTCCTCCTCATGGCCGTCATCGTCAATGGCCTCCCCCTCCTCCTCCTGGCCGTCCGTCGGCGGCTGCCTCCCCTCTTCCTCCTGGTCGTCCGTCGGTGGGGAACTAGAGCTGCTAGGCGTAGCAGTTCTTTCCCACCAATGGTGCCATCCCGGCGGCTTCCCCTCGCTATTGGTGTCCGATGGAAAAGAGAGGTTGCTCATGGTCAGAGAGGAAAGGTTGCTCAGTCATAGAGATGAAGGGCACCGGCCGGTTGGAGATCCGAATGCGCCTATGTAGGGGTCTTATTGAGCGGCGATGAATGGCGGCGTAGATATCGAAGAGGGTCACGGTTGCTCTTCCGCGGAGTTCGCGCTCCATTCCGGCGTCCGCGCGTCGATCGACGTGGTTGCCACTCCGGCGGTTTCCCTTCCCGGCAACTGCACATTCGATGCGTGCGAATAAAAATTAAGTCGCGAGGTAGGCGACAGTTGGGCGTCGTGCGTGTGTCAATGACGCGTCAGGCCTGCCACTCCCCGCCTGGTTTCTCGCTTTGTCCGGCGCACCCGAAGCGTCCCCTGTGGAGCAGGGACGGCATCGGGGCGTCGGACGGCCTATTGGGCGCGCCGGGCAGAAGGGGGCTTTGGGGCGTGCGACTAGGGCCGAAAAAATGTCCGCCGCGCCTCAAAAAACCTTTGAGGGATGTGACTGAAGATGCTTTTAGACACCTTACCAACAAAATGGAGCCCCGACAAAAACACCTCAATAAAATGGCAATGGCCAACACCAAAAGCTATAGACGATCCAAACCAAGAAAGCCGAGAAACCATAGAATATCCACTAAGCAACCGCGGTCACCTTTCCTACGGCGCCTTCTTCTTGTGTTTGCACACGAGTGAGTTCTCATTCCGAATGCTTGTATGAGCACAATCACCCCGTTTTTTCCCTTGATTCTCGTCCTAGTTAGGGGACAAACAATCGTCCTTTCACATCTAGGAATTACAACCTTATAGTTGTTGAGCACGTCACACGTCACAGAGCTCCTTTCCGAAGAGAGCATCGGAGTTATGAACTGGCAAAGGTGAAATGGGCAGGGAAGACACATCTGAATCGCCCAGGCGAGCTCAAGGTTATCGTCAAGTTCACCTTCATATGCTCCACTAACAGAGCGGAAGCATGGCCCGCTCCAAGGTCCCGAAGATCGGACATGATCTACAACACCAGAGTCATGACCTCTACGGTGGTCTCACCCTCAACAGTGGACGAAACAGAAAACGGGGACGAACTGTCCCCAACACTTTCCTAGTTGCCTACTCCCTCTGTTTCGAATTAAATATCGCATTTTATTTCTAAAACATGCAAATATGTACTCTAAAACGTATCTACAAACATCCATATAAACATCCATATGTATATGAATCTGACCGAAGCCGCGCCAAATCATTATGGCAACGATGTGGGGATTCTAGTGACAGAAACTGCTCATATCGGCACTCCCAATTGAAATACACATCATCTCGAACTCAATATAAAGGTCGGTAAACCTCAAAGTAACCATGCAGGAAGGAAGTCTATCGAGCACGCCGGCAACAAACTCCATGCAAAAATTCTCGCCAGCCCACGCATCAGCCTCTCTCTCCATCTACCTCTTGGGTTAACCGGTGTGGATAAAAAAAAAATTGGTTGGGGTTTGCTGCCGAAGACCCAATAGGTAGCTGGTACGTGTGTTGACTTGCCGGCTATTATTTGGGTTTGTGGGTGGAGATGCTCTAATGGAGGACAGATCGACGTGTTAAATATGCGTGTTACGGCGCTCGAGGCTGATTAACCTGGTCAAGGAAGAACACTGGGGACGCGACGAGACGCAAAGGAACAGACGGTCATGGTCGTAGCAAGGACGCCGCATGCGTATGCAGCTGGACGAGAGCAGAGAGAGGCGATGGACGGATGGGTTAGAATTGGATTCCGTTTTGATTGACGACGCATGCAGTAGGACCAGAAGCCGGTTCGTGTTCCGTCTGGTCTGTGTTGCCAAAAGTCTCCTTTTGACCAACGCCTTGTGCTGCTGCCTGCACTGCACGTCTCGTCCTCTTCGGATAAAAAGGGCAGGAGAGATGCGTTCTGGACTTGCTCCGTCTGGTGCCTTTCAGACTTTGCCAGCGAGGTGATTTTGGCAGGAAACGTAAATAGGCTTGAGTGTTGACTGGGATGAAGACGGAGGTGACGGTAGAGTAGTAAATTCAGTGGCGTCTGCTGGTTCGTAGCAGCTTTCCATTGTTTCTCGGCAAGGTAAGCCAGCTTTGTTTGACTGTAGCTTGCAAGTTACAGCTGTGCACATGGCATGGCACTACGGCAGTGACCAGTGACCAGTGTCCTCGTTCACGTGAACTTGCAGGCCAGTCATTCCTTCAAGCCCGCCCTGTAACCTCCACACCACAGAGCCGACTAGGCCACAAATTCGGCCCAGTGGTCTAGAGCTCCACGACCTCGTCTCGGTCCATGTGCCTTTGACATAACAACCAGGCCCATTCTGTGCGGCAAAACCTATTCATCGCCCAGCAGCGCGTCTTAATACGCTCCGCACGCGCTGCTGGTGATTTTGGGCTGCGGCCCATTAACGCCTTTTTTTCGTTTTTCGCTGGCCAGGTATCTAGCTAGGCTTTTATCGGTTTTCTTCCCGGTTTATCTTGTTCTGGTTGTTTCATTTTTTTAGTTTGCTTTGGATTTTTTTCTGAATTTGTTCAAATTTAAATTTTGCTCCAATTTATAATTTGTTAAAATTTAAATTTTTAAAGCTGATTGTTATGGATCAACTCAGGTTTTAGGAAATTTCTACGCGATTTTTTTTCCTTTTTTCTGTTGTTTCTTCGGTTTAGCGTGTCTGACCAGTTTTACTTTCGTTTCGCGTTTTTTTCCACCTTTTTCTTTTTCTGTTTTTCTGAAATTTTTAACATTTTTTACTTTTTAGCATTTTTTATTATTGTACAAAAAAATTGAGCAAAAAGAAAGTGACCAATTTTTGCTTTTGAACAAGAAAATATGAAGATTTTTTTGAGCAAAAAAAGATTAACAAATTTTGGTCGAGAACAAAAAATATTATGAACAAATCTTTTGACCAAATTCTGTGCGGCAAAACCTATTAATCGGCCCATGTTCCTTTGACATAACAGCAAGGCCCATTCTGTGCGGCAAAACCTATTCATCGCCCAGCAGCCCGTCTTAATACTCCACACGCGCTGCTAGTGATTTTGGGCCGCGACCTATTAGTGCTGTTTTTTCGTTTTTTGCTGGCCGGGTATCTCGTTAGGCTATTATCGGATTTCTTCCCGGTTTATCAGGTTCTGGCTATTTCGTTTTTCAGTTTGCTTAGGCTGTTTATTGAATTTTTTTTGGAATTTGTTCAAATTTAAATTTTGCTCCATTTTAGGATTTGTTTAAATTTTAATTTTTAAAGCCCACTGCTATAGATCAACTCCGGTTTTAGGAATTTTCTGCGTGGTTTTTTATGTTCTTTCTTTGGTTTAGCGTTTCTGACCGGTTTTTCTTTCGGTTCACGTTTTTCTGTCCTTTTTTTCTATTTCTATTTTCTGAATGTTTTTTAGCAATTTTTTTGAACAAAAAAATTGAACAAATTTTTCTTTTGAACATAAAATTTATCAAGATTTTTTTTTTGAGCAAACAAAATTAACAAATTTCGTTTGAGAACAAAAAAAATTATGACCACTTTTTTTAAACAAATTTTGTTGAACAAAAAATATTATGAACAACTTTTTTTCATATCAAAACATTTTTGGTAAAAAACCTTAAGTTTTTCAATTTTAAAATTTGTCCGAAAATAGTTAAAGTAAAATCTTGAGAAGAGGGTTTACTTAGGCCAGCCCAGGGAGCGGCCGCCTGGAGCTATGCGTGCGTGCGGTTATCCGGCACACACTACAACGATGTATAGGGCGCCCCGCTTATGCCGCTCGCGTGCCACCCGAGGTGGGGCGTGGCCGAGTAAGTGTTTTTCATTTCTTTTCTAGTTTTTTTTTGTTTCATTTTGCTTTTTCTGTTTTTCATTTTTTTTTCATTTTTTGTTGTTTTATTGTTTTTTGTTCTAGTAGCTAATATTTTAAAAAATGATCAAATTTTTAATTTGAACCATTTTTTACCTTGTGAGCCTTCTGTGAATTTGAATAAATTTTTAAAATCATGACCAGTTTTTGAATTTTTATTTTTAAAATTTGGAGCCATTTTTAGTTGGTGAGCCTTTTTTAAATTTCAACCTTTTTAAAGTTTAAATCGTTTTTTAAATTTGAACCATTTTACTTGTGTGGAACCATTTATCCAGGTGAATCACTTTTTAAATTTAAAAATGATTTTTAAATCATGAAAAAAAATCAAAATTGAACAAGTTTAAAATTTGAACCACCTTTCAAATTTCGTAGCAGAAGGTTACCTTGCTGGACAATTCGCTGGTAGGTCGGTCGTAGGCCTCATGCTAGCTCTACCAGCAATCGACCCCTTAATGGGCCGGACCGAACGTTGTACGACTCCAGCACCGATCCCCACTATGAACCTCCTCATCTTTTTTTCCTTGCCAGGAATAGGCTAACTTTGGGCACCCATCTAAAGGTATAATTGATGCCTCCCATAGGGGGTCTCACAACGATCTGTGAAGCTGGCCGTCGGATGGTTCCTTGGAGCAAATCTCAGCCGTCCAATTTTTCACCGCGTGGTATAAAAGGAGCACGCACGCGGTGGAAACCCTATCCGCCAGCCCATCTCTTCCCAATCCCCGTGTCTCTCCCCTAGTCCAATCCCCACATCCTATCTCCCATCTCCAATCTCCTCCCTGCCCACTCCCCTTCTCCTTCCACACAACCATCTCTTGGCTGAGCCGCAGCCGCTCCGTCTTCAGGCCGAGCTAGCCGAGCCACGTGCCTTCTCCTCGCCGAGCTCGTTGAATAGCCCCGTGCATTCTCCTCTTCCATGCTCTACCTCGTCCTTCCCTACAACAAGAAAAGTTTGTGTTCAAGGTCTTGGAGGAAGAAGAAGAGGTGGGAAGAGGAGGAGAAGGAAGAAGAGAATATCCCCACTTTTCCCGTCTGATTCCTCTAGATCCAACTCTAAAGGTGAGTTTTCCCACCCTTCGTGATCCTCTTAGGTTCTGCAAATGGTGGTTCATAGGTTCTTATGGCAAGGTAATATCAAGATCAAGTGGAAACTAGAGGAAACATGTTTCTATATTTCCGGTTCTAGATATACATGTTCATACATCATCAGTTTCGAGTATTCAGTTGGCCAAATCAGAGAACGCTTAGTTGGAGTCTTTTGTAGGCCTCATTTTCAGTGATCGTTTTGAGTGGTCATTCACTCAATTTGGTTCAGCGGTTTAGCCGCATCGATACAAACAAGTTGTTGGTCTTTTTTTATTGTTGCAAAAAACAGTGTTTTGATAGCTTGCGTTCATATTTTCTCATGCTATTCCATGGTAGATTTAATTGTGTTTCATCACTCGATAACTATCTTGTAAATTTTAGTTTATATTATAGATCAACTATATTTATTTAATTCCCGTGAGTAGGTGCCTCGACCCCATCTTCGCAGACAACCAGAGAGTGCGTGGATCTGCAGGGTATTTTCTCATGCAAATGAATTCTTATTGAACGCCTCCAAGGGCCACCAACTTAATGCTTCATCAAAAGGATGTGTGAGCATAGAATATATGTTGTACAAAATGGTCTACAGTGGTTTATGCAAGAGAAACCACGAAAATTCCGGTTGATATTCAGTTTTAGTCATTTGAAGCTTTATTCTTCAAATTAACTCTACTTCGTAGTTTCTACTCCTAAACTTGTATAATTAGCATATTTGGATGGAAAAGTTTCCTTGGAATTATATGTCTCACATTACACAATGAATTGCAATGCAGTCCAGAGATAAATGTATTTCTGTTTGATACAAAGAATTATATGTCTACATTACATAGTGAACTGCAATGCAGTCCAGAGATAAAAAAAAATGTGTGTATTTCTGTTTGATGCATTAGAGGGTATTTGGCATCAACTATAAATTTGCTATCCTGAAATATGAATTATGTCCTTTGTTCTTTCTACTGTCTTCATATGCAACCTTCTTATTTTACAGTAAAGCAAATGCATCAGAGAGGGCGATGGTTGCTGGTCGGGGCTCAGCCTTTTTTGGTTTAACGATTCTGGAAAACTTATTGAAGTAAGAATTATAATTCTTCCTTTTAAGTTTCATTATTTATTGATATCTCACCTACTAAATTAGTATTCATTGTGAAGGAAAATGACAGTGACGCCTGGTTGGCTTATCACATTTATTGCGCAGCTATTTCCCTTGCTTCACGTATACCTATGCTTACTCTTCCTATTTATTTCTTTATAGATGGGTTGGTTCCAATTGTTCCATTACTAATTTTGAAATGCATATGGCTAAAAGAAATCATGAACCCTTCCTCTTTTCTGGACGAAATTTTAGACTTCCGTGTTTGGAAAAAAAGTCAGTTATAGTCCACAACATTTTTGCTTTAACCTGATATACTAAAATGTTGGTTCTCTATTCAAATTATGTTAGAAACCAAGGAAAACATGTATCTGCTCTTTCTTGCCAGTTTTAAGCATCATCTACTTCATGTATTTCACGAGGAGTGGCTCCATAATCTTGCTACAGTTTGAAGTTTCTCATCTGATATGTCATTGTTGTTGGGTTATGGTTATTGATGTGTTAGGTATGCGTGGAGCAAATCTCATTTCCATTTCTGTTTATTTACAAAAATGTACTTGAAAATTTCTCACTAGCTCAGATATAATTGTGGAGTTCATATTTTCCTATGAATTTAAGTGCCCTGATATGTGCAGATTACAATAACGTTGACGAGCTGACCGACCATGCCATTCAGGTGAAATCGGAACACCTCGAGGAAGGTGATGTACCGCCGAGGCCACTATCGTTGTCATCATTGCGGCCGGCTCTTTCTACCGATCTGGCGCCATGGCTGCATCCCTCTCCGTCTTCATCATGTCGAGAATCCGAGGTGTGCTCTCTCTCTCTCTCTCTTTGTGTGTTTGGAGAATAGCTGGCTTGAGATAGGGCAGTGCTCCCGAGGACGTGGTGCAACATCCATGTTGTCGTTATTAATTTCAATTTGCTCCTTTGCAGGTCTCATCTACATTATTCCAGTTTCCTCTCTATAACTCCCTTGAGGTGAAGGTTTTCTTTCCACTTAAACCATGTCATGGCTAATCAAGATTTTTGTTTTGCTCACTGAATCAATTAAACACGTTCCATTTATTTGACAAGGGAATGCCAGAATTATTTGTGTGTATGACATACCCTATCTTATCCAGGATGGAGATTTAGGTTCTATGATATAAATATTATACATCTGATAGAACTTGCCTAGATGCCCGTATCAACTGAGTTTAGGATGTTTCCGAGCAACAGAACCTGATATATACATCTGTCAGCAGTTCCACTTCCTGATGCCACGAGGCTGTGCTGGTGTGGTGATCAGGCTATTGCTTAACCGCATAGGTATGTTTTGTCAGTCGCAACACCGTCCGTTGTGACCGCTGGTTTCATACTAGAAGCTAATAGTCGTTTCCACCAGGGAAAGATTTATCGATTCATGATCGAAATGAGTTCTGAAATCTACATAGTACACGGGATGTTCAAAATGAGTTCTGAAAGCTACATAGTAAACGGGATGCACATAGGGTTGGGTTAATAATATTCAGAAATATAGTTCTGTTCAAGCCTCACTTCTTTGCTGACTGGGGACACGAATGTCGTGTTGCAGTATGTTCTTGTCCATGCTACCAGAGGACGAGATGATTGAGTTCCATGCTAATACCCCAGCCCATGTTTGGTGTCCTCCCATGTTCCTTATTTGTTTACAGCGAGAGCTTTCCCAGATCTACCAGATTACACTTACATGTTATATTATTGAAACAGAAGATTATACCTACTTCAAGGTATTTATTGAAAATTCAAGATAATTCAAGTGGGAAATGGTTTAAATGATCAGTCAAAATTACTGCATTTGAATCCCTACTGATTTTAGGTGTGATACACTGAAACAAACAGCTCTGTGCTGTGATGCAGTAATACTTGAAGCAAATAAACTTCGCAATTTGATTGGTTTTGAAACTTTCGGTGTATCACCATCTAAAAAAAACTTCCAGTGCATCATGTGAAGTTCTGAACCAAACAAACCGCATGTCTACATCAGTTCATATTTGGACTACCATCTAACAACGGGGACTATTCAGAACCGATGATTACAGCATGTAAGTGCACAATGATGACGAGAGAGTGAACTCAGAGCCCCCATGTAGCGTGAATTGTTCATTGTATATGTTGTGGGATAGACAATATAATTTCTTCTTTGAGATTTGTTTTCTTTTAATATTTTATTGGGTAGGGCTGTACAAGAGTTATCTGGTATGTATAGCTGCATTCGTACTAGACAAGCCAGGTTAATTATTCTGTTGTTTTTCCCCATTTGATGGATTCATATTGGAAAAATCAATGCCTCATTTTATTCAATACTTATATGCAGAGTTATTTTAGTTTCTTGAGGCACTCTTGAAAAAACATGGAGCCCCGTGTGTGGTTTTGGTAATTGTGTTGGTCTCAAGGTTGCAAGATGGAGAAGATCGAGTACATTGAAGAAGACGGATGAAGACGGTGTCGAAGAGATATGAAGAGGGATGAAGACGGTGGCGTGCGTAGAAGATAGATGAAGACGGTGGCATGTATGTTGGAAGAAGATGGTGGCATGTACAATGATGAAGAGGGTGAAGACGGAGCTTGCCGACTCGAGTGGAACGCGCAAGGTCAGGGTTTGTGCTCGGTAGGATAGTAGGTCACATCATCGGAGAGAGCTCAAACCTTGCATGCATTGCATCGTGTTTCTGGGTTGTTCTTGGTTCTTATCCATGAGATGTTTTAGATCTTGTGTTCATTCTCATGACAAGCTCCATCTCATCGAAAACGGATTTCGGATGCATCGCATGTTGCATGTTCGAGGGTGATGATTTTCCCGATTTACCATATTGAGAGGTTACACCTCTATGACCATAAGAAAATCATCATACACTTGTTTCCATGTTTTCACCATGTGTGGAGGTAGCTCTTGTCACCCTCTTTCCGGAAAAATTGGTTTCACCTCAATCGTAGTTTCCTAGCTCGAGTTATTGTCGTTTCCGTATCGCATTTTAGAGGGAAAAAGAAGAAGGTTGGTAGTACTGGTCAGGTACCGGCTTGGTCTCTGTGAGTGTTATCACCAGAATTTGACCGGATCAGAGGTGGGCCGCGATTAAAGATGGGCTTGAAGAATATACATGGAGGAAATACATGAATCGGCCTTATATGCAAAGTTTGGGCTAGTTTGCCCGTGTATCTGTAAATATAGTAGGATACGTGTCGGTTAGATAGATTTTGGCTCGTGCTCGGTTGGGATTATTCCCACGTTAGAAAGTCTACGGACTATAAATATGTATCTAGGGTTTATGAAATAAACAACAATCACGTTCACCACAAACCAATCTAGGCGCATCGCCAACTCCCTTGTCTCGAGGGTTTTCTTCCGGGTAAGCATCATGCTGCCTAGATCGCATCTTGCGATCTAGGCAGTACACGTTTATTCGCTGTTCATGCGTTGCTCGTGTTGAAGCCTTGTTGATGGCGAGCAACGTAGTTATCATAGATGTGTTAGGGTTAGCATTGTTTCATCGTATCATATGCTATCGTCCGTGCAACCCTTAGACGTCTAGCCGCCCTTACACCTATCTTAGGTGTAAGGGCGGCACCCCGCTTGATCATTATTTAGTAGATCCGATCCGTTATGATTGCTCCTTGTTCTTCAAGGATTAGTTTAATATCTGCATAGTTAGGCCTTACAAACGGGTTGAAGGATCCAGTGGCGCGTAGGGTGTAGTTTGCTAACCCTAGACAGGATGTTCCGGGGATCAACTTCATGTTGGTTTTTAGGCCTTGTCTAGGGTCGTCTTACGATCACCGTGCGTGGCCGCCAGGCTCAATCACGCGTAGGATGTTCCGATTATGTGGTGAAAACCCTAAATCGTAGTAGGTCGTTTTAGCTTTATATTGATCAAGCAGGACCACCATATATTCGTACACCTCGTACGGATCATGGGTGGATCGGCTCTTTGAGCCGATTCACGAGATAACCCGAGAGCCGATCGAGGCTCGTATTTAATGTTTACGTGTATGCCATGCAGGAAACTAAGCGAGGCATATCCATCACCTTCCTGACCAGGTATAGGTCAGGTGGCACGCCCTTGCACCAGCATCGGACGTGCGTGCCGAGTCTTTGCGGGCCGTCGCTCGGAGGGACCAGGGCCAGCCGCAGTCCTGGGATCCTCCCGGCTCTACTGTGTTGCCCGTCGCTGCTCGCCGGTGGGTTTCTAACCGCAACACATTTTGGCACGCCCGGTGGGACACATCCAAGCCGTACCCCAACGAGTACGAGTTGATCCCACTACCACCCAAATATCGGCTCCCTGAATTCTCCAAATTTAGTGGATCAGATGGCTCCAGCTCAATCGAGCATGTGAGCCGATATTTGGCACAGCTGGGCACGATCTCAGCATCAGATGAGCTGTGTGTGCGGTTCTTCGCACAGTCTCTCACATGATCGGCTTTCGGGTGGTACACATCGCTGCCACCAGATTCAATCCGGACTTGGAAGCAGTTGGAAGAGCAGTTCCACATGCGAGTATCACTCGGAGGCTTCCGAGACCGGCATTGCCGATCTAGCACAAGTATGACGAAGCGCGGAGAAACGAGTGTCGAATACATCCAGCGTTTCAGAACCGTTAGGAACCGATGCTATTCGGCTCGTGTGACTGAAAAAGAAGCAGTCGAGTTGGCGGTGGTAGGTCTCGCATCACCGATCAAGGATGTGGCCTCCCAAGCAGACTACCCTTCACTGGCGCACATGGTGCAGAAGCTGTCATTATATGGACAGCGCCACCCAGATGTATACCAGGATAAATTCAAGCGTGCGGTGGTCCTTGTTGAGGCAGACGAAGATGAAGGCTCTGCGGGAGATCAAGAGGTAGCAGTGGCTGAATGGACTCGGGGGGCAAGCCCCGTGTCCTGCAAGTGGGTTAAGCCACAAGGTCCTCCAAGAGGGTTTGACTTCGACGTCACCAAGGCTGAGCAAATTTTCGACCTCTTACTTAAGGAGAAGCAGCTAAAGGTACCCGAAGGCCACAAGATCCCCACGGCGCAGAGCTGAACGGAAAGCCATACCGAAAGTGGCATAACACGTTCACCCATGCCACCAACGACTGCAGGGTGTGGCGGCAGCAGGTCCAAATGGCGATAGAACAAGGGCGTCTAATTTTTAGCCAGTACGCCATGAAGGTCGACACACACCCCTTCCCCGCCGTTAACATGGTGGAGGGCACTTACCCTGGAGGGTGCCAGCCAGGATTCTCGTTCAACATCAACATGGTAGGACCTGGGCACCACTCTGGTAAGGACAGAGACGAGGGCAGCTGCTCTCATGACAACGACAAAGAGGAAGCCGTTCCACGCGATCGGCTCCGGCACGATGGCAAGCGCTACATCACAGAGGGAGAAGTGAGGAATGTGCGATATCAGTGACCTCTCTCTGATCACCTACTCAACAAATATGTGAGTCAATACGACCAACGCCGACGATACAACAACGAGGACGAAAGAGATCGTCTGGCTAGGGACGCCAGGAGACATCGTCGGCATGATCGCGACGAGGAGAGATATGAGCGCCATGCCAAGGAAAAGTCGAGAGAGCAAGACGACGTGGATAGGCACTGGGACTGTCCCTTCTTCAGACACTGCTGGGATTCAGGAATGAGCCGATTGCCTACAATCGGCAACTGCCCAGAATGTAGACAGAAGAAGAAGGATGCAGCTAACGTGTCCGTGTTCAAACGTCTAGGGCCTCTCCCGCCTCGGAACAAGCACGTTGAGTCCTCTCAGGTAGAAGATCTCGAGGAACTAGAGGACGATGATGAAGAAGAAGAAGATAAGTACCACCGGCCAAGGTGGTGCCCTGATGGACTCAGCCGTTCCCAAAAGCGTAGGGTTCAGCGACTACGTGGTTTGGAGGAAGCCGAAAGGTTATACCTGCACACGTTAAGGAAGGCGCGGCCTGATCTGGCCGCGAAAATTCAGCGAGCCCTGGATGAAGAAGGTCAGCCACAAAGGAAAGAGTGGCGCCCCAGACAAAAGAAAGCCGGTGATGAGACATCGGCTGGCACAAACATGGTGTTCATCCTTCCGACGGAGTTTAGTGCTCCAGGATTAGACGAAGCACCTGTGGCACAACTTGACTGCGGCCCACGGCCGGCTACCTTTGAGAAGCCACGAGAAAGAAGCTACAGACACCTGAAGGCCCTGTACTTGCGAGGCTATATCAATGGGCAGCTTGTCAATAAGATGCTGGTGGACACCGGAGCGGCAGTCAACATTATGCCATACTCCATGCTACGTCGGTTGGGACGCTCTAGCTCGGATCTAATCAATACCAACGTGACACTGAGCGATTTCAACGGCCAAGCATCTGACGCACAAGGTGTTCTGAACGTGGATCTGACCGTAGGAAGGAAAACCATCCCTACGACGTTCTTTATTGTCGATAGCAAGAGCACCTATGTTGTCCTGTTAGGGAGAGATTGGATCCACGCCAATTGTTGCATTCCATCCACGGTGCACCAATGCTTAATACAGTGGGATGGAGATGAAGTAGAGGTCGTCCACGCAGATGACTCAGCCGAGATTTCAACGGCTGGCATGATTGTTTGGGAGACGACAGGCCAAGAGCCACTCTCAGGCGTCAATTTGGACGATTGCGAGCGCATCGACGTCACGAAGGACGGGGTTAGGCTGGTCTTATCCACCGGCCTGACCGTATAGCAAGAACAAAACTATGGACGAACGTGGCGAGGCCGATCCTTGTGATCGGCCCCAAAGATCTATGGACGAACATTGCAAAACCTTCATTGAGCGATTCAATCAACATGGAGGCCGATTTCAGCAATGGCCAAAATTATCCTCACCATACGTTCTGCCTGTGTTCAACATCGATCTAACGGGCAACAGGTTTACATCGGCTGATGAGCTGAAAGAAGTCAACATTGGACCTAACAGAGCCGACGTTCAAATACAATGCCTTGGTTAACTACAGAGCCGATATCCGCAGTTATCTGGCAGATTCGGCTCGGGGGGCACCTAATCAGAGGAACATGTGCGATACATGTGCAGTGAAATATTGGGGGCCGATAGAAAAATCGGCCGGTAAAAAAAAAATCTCATGATGTACAGCCGATGCACGGACATCGACTTTAGAGCTAAGGAACAAAGCTGATGCACAGCCATCGACTCTAGTACAAATTACACAGGATCTACCAGTTGCGTGTTCTAGACGCGGATTTCGACCAAGTCGGTCTTCAGTTCAGCTTCGAGGCCTTCTGCTTCCTCGAGGGAGTGAACAATGAGAGCTGCCTCAGCTTCAATGAATCGCCGTTGCCCGAACCTTCTCTTTGAGGACTTCCACCCTTTGCGCAAGGTCGCCAGTTCAGCAGTACTGTCAGAGGTGTCAGTTTGGCGTACAAGACAGCCTTTTTGTTCATTAAGCCGATTGGTGTTTCGTCTGCAATATCGGCTTTCGACGGTGGCAAGTCTGGCTGGTTCTGCATGGTGGCTGTCTCAGAATTGCCTGAGTTCGAGGCCCTTTGACTGAACTGCGTGTCCTCACCGCTGTTCTCGCCTTAACTGAGGCTCGGGGGGGCAGCTGATTTGGTAGATGCTCTGTTTTTAGAAGCCGGTTGGGGTGTCATCGGCTGACCCTGCATCATAACCTGCTTCAAAAGTGGTGAGTTATTGCAGAAGAAAACCACCAGGGCTGCTAAAAGGAATTTGAAAGGGAAGCCGTCATCATCTACAGGGTCTGGACCGTCCTGTTGCTGCAAGAAGGTGAAGGAGACTGGATTTTCAAAACAGCCGATGAACAGCCATCGGCTATAGAATTGCAAAGTATTATGGTCAGATATCAAATTACAGTCTGAATTTGAGAAGTGCTTGAATGACTGTCTAAATTGGTATCTGAGTCTGGCTTCATGGGCATTTGAGGCGAAAAGTCCGATACGTTGCTATCGGTCTTGGTGCGGTAAATGGAAGACTTGAAATTGGATAAATTGAGAGTCAAATTGGAAGAACAATTCTTATTGATTCAAAGGAACGGCTTTACAAGAAAGAGCCGATGGCTCTCAAAAGGATCATCCGATGCCTAATGCACTGCTACTACTAGTCCTATACTAATTGGCCCCTGCTCTAGGGGCCGTCGCTGTCCTCATCGTCGCCATTGTAGCCGCCGCCGGTGCTGCTGCTGGCGAGCTCCTCGTCGCTACTGCCGTAGCCCTCGACGGGGCTTCTTCCTCGTCATCATCATCCTCGTCGTCATCTGACCAGGCCCAGC
Source organism: Lolium rigidum (assembly GCF_022539505.1). Lineage (NCBI taxonomy): Eukaryota > Viridiplantae > Streptophyta > Magnoliopsida > Poales > Poaceae > Lolium > Lolium rigidum. The sequence continues at coordinate 110,041,975 of NC_061508.1, read as the reverse complement.
CGCGAAAGCGCTTCGCCGGCGGCTCGTCAGAGGAAGTGTCGCCTTCCTCTTCCTCCTCGTCGGAGGAGGTGTCGTCCTCTTCATCCTCCCCTTCTTCCTCTTCGCCGGAGGAAGCGGAGTTACCCCAAGAGAGGATGTCGTCCTCACTCTCCGCCACCAGTTCTCCATCAATCAGGAACCGGAGGTCGTCCTCTCCATCGGTCAGGGGCAAATCCCCATCTGACCCGACGAGGGCCTCGGGTGGGCCGTCGGGCACGAAGTCAAAGTCCCACTCCGGCTCTTCCCATTGGTTGTGCTCTGGCATCGGCTCGCTTGAGGAAGAGGATTGGAAGGAGATAGCCGATGCAGCAGAGGAAGAGGATGAGTCCATGGTGGGGAGGGCTTTTCGGTGTCTGATACTGAGGGAGAGGATGAAGAAGCAAATTACTCGGTGCGGTTAAATAAAAGGGGTATAGTGGAGATTTAATGCCACGACGGTTCTCGAGGACATGACGCCGAATCTATCAATTCACGCAGAGAAGCCGAGAAGGCGAGGCGACATGATGAAGGATTCTGCGGCAGTTCTGATCTGCCACGACATGACCCGACGAAGAAAAGGCAGAGTGATTTTGGAATTGTTATTTCCAAAACCAGGATGATTGTGTTATCACCAGAATTTGACCGGATCAGAGGTGGGCCGCGATTAAAGATGGGCTTGAAGAATATACATGGAGGAAATACATGAATCGGCCTTATATACAAAGTTTGGGCTAGTTTGCCCGTGTATCTGTAAATATAGTAGGATACGTGTCGGTTAGATAGATTTTGGATCGTGCTCGGTTGGGATTATTCCCACGTTAGAAAGTCTACGGACTATAAATATGTATCTAGGGTTTATGAAATAAACAACAATCACGTTCACCACAAACCAATCTAGGCGCATCGCCAACTCCCTTGTCTCGAGGGTTTTCTTCCGGGTAAGCATCATGCTGCCTAGATCGCATCTTGCGATCTAGGCAGTACACGTTTATTCACTGTTCATGCGTTGATCGTGCTGAAGCTTTGTTGATGGCGAGCAACGTAGTTATCATAGATGTGTTAGGGTTAGCATTGTTTCATCGTATCATATGCTTTCGTCCGTGCAACCCTTAGACGTCTAGCCGCCCTTACACCTATCTTAGGTGTAAGGGCGGCACCCCGCTTGATCATTATTTAGTAGATCCGATCCGTTATGATTGCTCCTTGTTCTTCAAGGATTAGTTTAATATCTGCATAGTTAAACGGGTTGAAGGATCCAGTGGCGCGTAGGGTGTAGTTTGCTAGCCCTAGACAGGATGTTCCGGGGATCAACTTCATGTTGGTTTTTAGGCCTTGTCTAGGGTCGGCTTACGATCACCGTGCGTGGCCGCCAGGCTCAATCACGCGTAGGATGTTCCGATTATGTGAAGAAAACCCTAATTCGTAGTAGGTCGTTTTAGCTTTATATTGATCAAGCAGGACCACCATATATTCGTACACCTCGTACGGATCATGGGTGGATCGGCTCTTTGAGCCAATTCACAGGATAACCTGAGAGCCGATCGAGGCTCGTATTTAATGTTTACGTGTATGCCATGCAGGAAACTAAGCGAGGCATATCCATCACCTTCCTGACCAGGTATAGGTCAGGTGGCACGCCCTTGCACCAGCATCGGACGTGCGTGCCGAGTCTTTGCGGGCCGTCGCTCGGAGGGACCAGGGCCAGCCGCAGTCCTGGGAGCCTCCCGGCTCTACTCTGTTGCCCGTCGCTGCTCGCCGGTGGGTTTCTGACCGCAACACATTCTGGCACGCCCGGTGGGACACATCCAAGCCGTACCCCAACGAGTACGAGTTGATCCCACTACCACCCAAATATCGGCTCCCTGAATTTTCCAAATTTAGTGGATCAGATGGCTCCAGCTCAATCGAGCATGTGAGCCGATATTTGGCACAGCTGGGCACGATCTCAGCATCAGATGAGCTGCGTGTGCGGTTCTTCGCACAGTCTCTCACATGATCGGCTTTCGGGTGGTACACATCGCTGCCACCAGATTCAATCCGGACTTGGAAGCAGTTGGAAGAGCAGTTCCACATGCAGTATCACTCAGAGGCTTCCGAGACTGGCATTGCCGATCTAGCACAAGTACGACAGAAGTGCGGAGAAACGAGTGTCGAATACATCCAGGCGTTTCGGAACCGTTAGGAACCGATGCTATTCGGCTCGTGTGACCGAAAAGAAGCGACCGAGTTGGCGGTGGTAGATCTCGCATCACCGATCAAGGATGTGGCCTCCCAAGCAGACTACCCTTCACTGGCGCACATGGTGCAGAAGCTGTCATTATATGAACAGCGCCACCCAGATGTATACCAGGATAAATTCAAGCTTGATACTTGGGTGTTTGCCCCAAGCTTGTACGGGTTCGGTGACCACCCTCAAGGGTCCCTTAGTGGATCGAGGCTTTCCCCTTGGTGGAAAGGCTCGAGGAGAATACGGTGGCCCTAGCGGCTCATTTGAGTGCCTCGTGCCTCCACACCGCTCCAACGAGACGTAGCACCCTTGGGTGTGAACTTCGGGATACATCGTCGTCTCCTCGTGCAACGGTTACTTCTCAACCCGAGCTTCTTTACCTATGCGCTTTATATTGTGATATCCGTCATGCTTGATGTTCTATACCTAGCTTGTTATCACCTTATTGCTCATCATGCTAGCATAGGTTGTTGGTGCACTTAGGCAAACCCTTAGCTGATAGGTTTTGAGCTAAACAAGTAAACACTAAGTAGTTTTATTCCGCCTTGTTTAGCTCTCAAGTAGAAGTTTTTATAACCCGTCTATTCACCCCCCCTCTAAGCGACGTCCTTTTACATTGAACTCTTGAGGGGCAAGTTGACCAGAAATAGGGTCAAGGAAGACATTTCGGGGTGAGCTGCAAGATAATAATGGGGGGTATTTACAAGATTTATGTGTGATCTCCACCTATTATTAATTGTGGTTATGGGTTCTCTTTCTACATGGGTTATTCTTGTGATAGATTTACGCATTATTTGCATAGAAACTATATATTTTGAGGGCAAGACTAAGTTGAAATCTTGCAACTGCCACCAATGGGTTATTTTAAATATTAATTTAGAGTTACTACTATTGCAGCTCATATTTCCTATATTGTTTCTGAAATGCACTTCTCTCTACTAATGGCATGATGTTTTCTATCTTCATGTGGCTAGCACCTTTCTCAAACAATTATTTAATTGTAAAGGTACACAATATTATATGCATTCTTATTGTGTACTACTGTTTTTCTAATTAATGAAGTGATCGGCAATACATATTTTGGATTTTATGTGATAAATCTCACAACAATCGTAAACTGCGGTCAGTGGACAAAATGCATGGTACTGCTATTTTATACGGCTATTCGGTTTTCCTGAAATTTTTCATAACCAAGGGTCAACATAGACATAAGAGTTCATCATATTTCCATGTTATAGACATAACAAAATTCACCTTCAGCATTATTTTGGTACTGACATGCTGAAGAGTATACCATAGTTTGATTAAATGAATTTTCGCTGAAGAAATAAGAACATTGTAAATGAATGTTTGTCAAAGAAAAAAACAGTGAGTAAATGAATATTTCCCTGCAAAGAAATTAATGAATGTTTTTGGACCTAAAATGCCTGATAAGTTTGTCTTGTAGCCTGATTGAAGCAATTGGGCTTTGGATGCCACTAGGGAGATAGACAGACAGATAGGGAGTTTCTTATTCGCCCCTTAAGATTGATAGCTACTTCGTCAACATTGTCTGCTTTGGGACATCAACATTTCTTAACAAATAGGAATTTCTATCTACCTCTCAAACATAGACCTTATACATACCCCTACCAACAGACTCAATTCTTATTGCCACTCTTAATCAGATAACTAAGTCTGAATGGATACAATGTATAATTTAGTGTTGACCCTAAACAATGGAGGATGCACTTGTAATATTGAAACTTTTAGCCTTCTCATACACATTTTTGTAATCGGATAAATCAACTAACATAGTAAGAAAAAATAAATTATAGACAGGCCGTAACTCCCTTGTGTTCCTGATCATCAAACCTGCATACCCAGAGCGACTAGAAGAAATAAGCTACCAGTTAAACTCACTTCATTGCTACACACAAGGATATATGTCAGTTATTTCATATGGACCTCCTTCCTGATTTTTTGATCCATGTGCAAATGCATTTGGCAGTCTCACTAGCCTCAACCTAGAGAATTTGAGATTTGGTGAATCAGACATATCCAACTGCTCATCACTTGCAAGCTGTTGAAGGATCTACATTTGTTTAATTGTGACTGATAATCCCAGCACATTGCAAGTTGAGCATGCTCATCTCACTGAACTCAGTATGGTTGGTTATCTTTTTGAACAACTTAAGCTAAACTGGCTCCCTCAACTCACGCAAATGGTCTTTGATGATTGGATTGATTTTCAAGATCCACTGGTTCTTGGTCATGTCCTAGCCATACCTCTATACTAGATCACAAATGTCGTATGTAGTTTTCACAAGATGGCCAAGTTAAGTGAGTTTCCTAGCCATACCTCTATACTAGATCTGAAGCTGGGATTTAAATCCAAAAAGGTTCAACATTGTCACTTTGCTAGCCATGGCTTCAGCTCTTCTCTCAGTTCTCTGCTCATTTCATCAGCATGTCTTTATTCGTTGCAGATTTGGGTGCAACCAGAATGTCCAATGGGAATTCTTGCATCTTTCCGCCAACTATAAGGTTTGTCTATTTAGTTGATGTTCCTCAACGGTATGATCTCACCTTGACAATGTTTATTCTTGAAACCGTATCTTTCCTGAAGGAGCTCTACATGATGGCGTGTGATTTACCTAGAGATTTCTATTTGCCACGTGGGCTTAATGTTAGTGTCATTTCCCCTTGACTAATCGGACATTTACTTTACTCTCTACTAGGTGCACTTCATGAGCGTGTGTCATGCACGACACCATCAGATCATCTGCAGCTTCCAAACTCGACATTACGAAAGACCAGCTTACCGGTTGTTAAGAACCTGGCAGTGTTCCGAGCAATCAAGTACATGCAATATTTGCAAAAAAACATTAAAGGTATGTAACTACACTACGCTGAAGTTTGAGGTGAAACACTACCATGTGTAATATATTTACTGATTTTATCTACAATTGTTTAGCAGGTGATTACTTATGTACCTATCATCTTTTGTTTACACCATTTTTTCCTTCTGTATTGTATTTTTTGCAAAACATGTCGTGCTATTGCTGACCCATATAGTGTTTACTAGAGATTGATACGTGGCATCACCCCTAATATATAGAAGAGCAATATGCTTTGCTCTAACTTTGACCACTACTATTATGTGCACAACATATCTCAGTGTTTTTTCGCGCCTACTTTTGCTTTTCCGTTCAACTATTTCTGTCGATTTTTACACACTTGTATTATCACCCTCACCGTCTGATAAACTGGACCGGTCTATATTTCAATGATTCTGATTAGGATAGTACCTGTATAAAATGGTCTATTCGTATTCCAGTGATTCTAATTAGGATGTTCCTGGTACATAATGTACTTTCATGATTATTGCTTCTCCGATCTATTATCTCATTTTTCAGTGCAAGCTATCGTGTCATACTGAACATGAATAAGCTCGTGCTCTTTACTATTGGTTTGATTTAGGCATTTGGCTTCAGCGTAGCTGTTGATTAATTTGCTTCTTTTCCTTTGCAGGGATGCCAACTTTTGGTGACGCAAGTAGCAGCTATTAGTTGTCCATTTTCTGCTCGGGAGTCGTGTCCTCTAAATACCATGTCATTTCTTGATTGGCCTACATATGAAGTAGGTTCCTGTTGCACACAATCACTGTGCAACTTACGTAGATGTTATTTTTGTCACCATTCTTGCTCGGTTGTTTCTATATTTTCTTTTCGAACACTTAAATGCTCGGTGGCATCTATATTTCCTTTTCGAATCACCAAGTGTTGTGTGCTTTAAACTTACCGCTTGTAATAGATTTCCATGTGTGGATAATATAGTGTTTCCCAAATTGTTTATCAGGTTGGACGTCCGGGAACGCGTGGATCGAGTTGACAGACGACCACGAGTCTTGAAATACTTTCAGAGCTAGAGATTGTGCTTTGAGTCGGTTGCTTTTAGGTTGAAAGTCTTGATAGTCAGCACGCAATATTTTTTGTTGTATGTGTGACATTGATCTACATGTTTGCCACAGATTTGTTGTTGGCCACATGGTTCAACATTATTATTTGTCTAATATTTCATCTTTAGTGGTACCGAGCCAATAATCGTTGTTATACAAACTTCAATTCGTTGTGGTTTCCACGGGGTCGTGCGCCAAGGCACACATCTAAATCTAGTTCACGTTAACGGTAAGTGTACAGACATGGTGTTTTTGCTCCTAGGTGCATATGCTCCCTATATTTAAAATGCATTTTAAACATATTAAATAATGTTAAAATATTTCAAAAGAAAATGTTGAGCATACATCTCTACATTTTACGTGTTCACAAAGTCGTTTCATGAAAAAACGAAATGTTATGTGTCTTGTGCAAAAAAAACAAAATTTGGTGCTAAAATAAGGCATTTTGAGAGGCATTTGTTTGTCTTTTTTGCACAGGCCACGAAAAATGTCAATTTGTTTTTTTGTATGACCTATCATCATATCATGTAACCTTAATTCTATAAGTATATCCTATCACTCTTTGCTCTTGTTATATAAGAGCATGACATATATCCTAGCACTCTTGTTCTATAGCGTGCCATCAATCATTAGTATCTTTTTTCCACAATCCACCACCCCATGTCTTGCTGGCCGGCTAGTTGGTTTGTCACCTTAACAAGTTGAGCTACGCCAATAGTTTTGTTGTGTTCCATTTTGCACGGTGAAAGATGTTGTTTATTCCCATAAACATTCGCTTTCGTATGCATGTTTGTGGTTTGCCTCTAATTTTCCCTATGTTTGTTTTCTGGTGCTATCTTATTTTCTATTTATTACATAATTTCAGACACGTTAACACATATTAAAAAAATGAATTAGTGCTAGGAGGAACTAGACACTAAATGGGTTTAGCCCAATGGTTGGGGTCGCAGTGGCGCACCCCAACGACCGAAGTTTGATTCCTGTTATGGACGAATTTCAGAATTGTCACGCCAAGTCCCGCTTCTACTATATCAAAAAGTGCCTAGTTTCTCCTTGACACGATTTCACGTTAACACATATTCACGCATGTCGCCCTGGTATTTTATTTTATTGTTTGAAACATGGTAGCCACAACAACGCATGTTTCTGTTATGTTGTATCCTATGATTTAATAATATTATTACTACCGCATATGGCTCGATTATTATCTTAGACACTAGTTGTTCTTGTCTTCTTTTTGGCCCACTGTAGCTTGCAAAACCCACTCTTCATTTTCTTCTCCTTCCTAAGCATGGCTTGCAAAATCCACTCTTTATTTGATATGTGTGCATATTTGGTATGTGAACTAGTTTTTAATGTTGTGCTGTTGCAGAGGCTAGGTGTATTTGATATCATCTTGATATTAATATATTATTCTTTGCCGAAAAAATGTGCCATGGAAGTTGGACAAAAAGCTATGCGTTCATTTCTCATGTTACCTAATTCGTAGGTGCTCTTCAATACTGGTTCCAACTTTACAGGGATTTCTCAGCACCTACTCCATTGCATCCATGTACTACAAGCCTAGCTAGAACTTGTCACTCAGAATCGAACAACTTGACAACGAACGCACCTCCTAATCACATGCTCTCCAGCGCAATGCAGTTTTATATACTTCATTCACTGACATAGGCCAAAGTGAACCTGTTTAACGTGTATATATAACTATATAAGCTACTTACTACTCTTGGTATACTAGTGACTAGTACAAGCTTAGTCTGTAACTTGTCTGTTTGACTGTTTGTCTAACCATCATGTAACAATGGTCCTGAGCAGGCACCTTTCTTGCCTGGCTCGATCATGGATCAATCAACCAACACCCAGATCTCAACCATCCACGACATGACCAGCCTTTTGGTAAAATAATGAGAAGAAAAGCAACTGGACTGATGAGAGGGTCTACGAGGCCAATCATTAAAGGCAGAAGAACACAGAGGAAGAAAAGGGGTTAAGGACAGGGGCATCCGATCCGAGTAATTTCAGAAGAAACAACCTACATCTTACCTGGCCATCCAGATCTCGCGCTGTCTCACGTGGGTAAAGGCGACGGTGAAGTTTCCCGTTCGACTTCATTATCATTTTAGAATCTCTAGCTGTTGCAAGCCGCCGCCTCCTCCTCTCATGATCTGCTACTACTGACCTACTGAGACATGCAAGTGCGCATACCTGAAAGTAGACATCACCAACTTCCTACGTTGCTGTCATGAGTCCTTAGAGCATCTCCAGTCGCGTCCCCCAAACCGTCCCCCAAAGCGCGCCGGATCGAGCGTTTGGGGGACGTGTTTCGTTCGTGCCGCGTTTGGGGGACGTCGCTCCCCAGCCGCGTCCCCCAAACGCCGCCCCCAAACATTTAAAATAATTTTTTAACACATAAACCATTTATATCAAATGTAGCATATGAAAAAAATGTTTTCGAGGATTGTTTTCAAATTAAATTACAATAAACAATAAAACAAGTAATCAAATATAATAAAAAGGGCTAGATGATACATCAAGGTGCCACGGTATTTCCTTTGATCCTCCACAAATGCTCAACGAGATCAGCTTGAAGTTGCTCATGCACATTGCTGTCACGGATCTCTGCGTGCATGGCGAGAAAATCAGCAAAATCTGCAGGCAACTCATGATCAACCTCTCGCGAGAGGGCCTTGACACTCATAGGGACCAACATGTGACCTAACATGATTCTTGCGGTCATCCTCGATGATCATGTTGTGCATGATCACACAAGCCTCGCATCACCTCCCACATTTGGTCGTGAGACCAGCTTAGAGCAGGGTACCGGACAATGGCAAATTGTGCTTGAAGCACACCAAATGCCCGCTCGACATCCTTCCCGCAAGCCTCCCGTCGTGTAGCAAAGTGAGAATTCTTCAGACTCTGATGGATTCGAGATTGTTTTGACAAAAGTGGCCCATTTTGGATATATACCATCGGCTAGATAATAGCCTTTGGTATATTGGTGGCCATTGATCTCATAGTTGCATGGTGGAGCATGCCCTTCCACTAGTCTCGCTGAACACCGGAGACCGCTGCAACACGTTGATGTCATTGTGTGATCCCGCCATGCCAAAGAAAGAATGCCAAATCCCCGGGTCATAATCTGCCACGGCTTCAAGCACCACACCGCAATATCCATGACGCCCTTTGTATATACCTTGCCAAGCAAACGGGCAGTTCTTCCATGCCCAGTGCATGCAATCGATGCTTCCAAGCATTCCAGGAAATCCTCCGGCAGCATTTTGTGCCATGATCCTTGCGGTCTCTTCCTCGGTTGGCCCTCTCAAGTAGTATTTGCCAAACTTTCCCACCACAGCTCGGCAAAACTTGTACATGCACTCAATGGCAGTAGACTCACTCATGCGAAGGTAGTCGTCCCGTGTATCGGCAGGTGCTCCGTATGCAAGCATCCTCATGGCGGCGGTGCACTTCCGAATGGATGAGAACCCGAGAATGCCTACGGCGTCGAGCTTGAGCTTGAAGTAGGGGTCGAACTCTCGAACGCCGTGGAGGATATTCATGAACAGGCCCTTGCTCATCCTGTACCGGCGCCGAAAATTGTCGGCATGTGTTGCCTCGTCGGCGAAGTAGTCGTTGTGCAGCATGGCATGCCCCTCCATCCTCTCGCCGGGGCTTCGACTTCCTTCTTCCCGGCCTTGATCCTCCGCGGCGCGGCCTCTTCCTCTTCTCCGCCTCGGCGTCAAGCATGTCCTCGGAGGGACGCGATGATCGAGCAAATGCTCCCGCAGGTCGTCGTCGAACGCTTGCTCGTCCTCCGGCAGCAGGGGCAACCATCTCATCGTCGCTGTCCATGGCTAAAGCAAAATCAATGGTTAAAATTGCGCCGAGGCGGACGACGCAACAAACAGCGACCAATCGCGCCTACCCGGCAAGTCGTCGAGCACCTTCTCGTGCGCGGAGGTGGGGCGGATTTGACGGCGCGTTCGGGAGGCGCCGGCGACGCGGCGGCGGCGGCACGACCGGCGGGAGCCCCAGCCGCGACAACGGTGCCGACTCGCAGCGACGGATCGTACGCCCAAACGGCCGGGAAATCCGGCCGGCGGCGGTGGGGTGGGAGGCGCGGGAAGGAAGGAGCGACGAGAAAAGAGGCGCGAACCAACGGTTTATGCAAATAGTCGCCGACATGTGGGAGCCCGCCTCGCTCGTTGTGTCCGGCGTCCCCGGAGCGTCCCCCGTGGGACGGGGACGGGCTCGGGGCGCCGGACACCGTATCGGGGCGCGCCGGACAAAAAAGGGCTTTGGGGGACGCGGCTGGAACGCTTTTTTTGTCCGGCGCGCCCCAAATCGCTTTGGGGGACGGTTTGGGGGACGCGACTGGAGATGCTCTTAATACTTCCTGAATGGAGGCCGCTTTGTAGATTTTGTTGGCGACACAGGGGCCGACCCACCCTATCTAAATCATTACGAAATCTCAAGGAAAATATTTAAATTGTGTGAAATTACAAAAAGTATCTCCACTTAAAAACTTTCTGGCCTCACTCAATTTTTCCTCTGAGTCCGACCCTGCTCGAGCATGTACCAGCGCGTCATTACTCTTAATGTAGATACATAAAAGTAAGATTTGAAATATAAAAAAATCGAAATAAAATGTTGTGTGTACCTCCAAGCAGTCTATGTACGCACGCAAGTTTATTTTATAATTTTTATTTCATAATTTTTTAACATTTTAAAAGATGTCCGAAAACTTGTGTATGGATACAGAATGTCTAGATGTGCATGCGGAATTTTGTTTCATAATTTTTAACATTTTAAAAGATGTTTTCAGACAGCAGTTTATATGCACTTGTGAGCCGAATTAGATTTTCCAAGATGGTAAGCTAATTGGTGAAGATAGTAGAAGAGACTGACAAAAAGATGAGATACAAAGTCAAAAGCCTTTATAAAGACGATTTATTGAAAAATTGATCTATGACAATTCAGAGAGCAAATGCATACAATATATGTGAACCTAACCAACTATAACATGGTCGTCCAACTATGCAAACTCATTGACAATATGAGGTGATGATGCAAAAAGTAAAATTTCTTAACTATATCAAAGCACACTTCACCCTTCGATATCTATATACTATACTATTTGGCCTTATTGGCTTATTTCTGCAAAGTAGAAACTCCAAACTATCGACACGGACCAAACTCAAAGGAGCACAATAGCCGCTAGTAGCTCCTGATCATTTCACAGGCTGCAATTGTAAATCACAGCCACGTTTCCTCTTCAACGGCAGCAGCCTCGTCACCACAACTTTACCGGGCTGCTGCTGTTTCTTCACCGACTCTTCCTCGGCCTTGGCGCGGCGCCAGCCGAGATGCGCCGACAGTTTCTCCACCTCGATCTTCACAACATCCTTCCTCACGCCGATGTCGGTGATGTACCTGCCGGCGCAGTACATCCCCGCCGTGACGGCGAACATGCCCAGCGGGCCGCCTGACATGAGCCTGAACGGGGTCGAGAAGAGCGCCGCCAGGGGCACGCCTACGGCGGAGGCCGCCTGGCCGCTCCTCCCGATGCCCGCCTCGGACGGCAGGATCAGCCCGGTCTTGCAGTAGAGCGCGAAGTCCTCGCAGTTGTTCTCGAACACGTCGTAGCTGCCGAACCCGTTCTGGAGGAGGTACATTGCCCGATGCACCACGGCGTCCGGCGGGTCGGACGCGGCGGTGGTGCAGGTGCCGCCGCGGAGCTTGGCGAGGAAGACGGCGGGTGGCACGCCGTACTCGAAGCCGTGGAGGGAGCCCTCGCGGAGGAAGCAGTCGAGGCAGGTGAGGATGACGCCGCTTTCCGGGAGCTGGAAGCCGCAGTCTGGGAAGGTCGGGCACTCCGGGGAGCCGCCGGAGATGAGGCTGGACATGGCCACGGCGGAGTCCAGGCCCGCCGTTCCCGCCTCTTTCTTCGTTGTGAAGTGGACCACCTTGCTACCACCGACGTAAATACCTGAAGAAATCAGCCACAATTGCGTCGCTTGAGTCTTGAGAACATGATCCATTCAACTCGAGAACAAATTCAGTACTGATCACTAATATCAACAGCAGTATACAAAACGTTTCCAATATTTTTTTTCTTATCTTCCTGGGTAGTTAATTGGACTGTACTAGACATAAACATTGGTCAGAAACATGTCATCTTTTGGATGCAGGTTTGGTCATGTGCAGAGTGACCCCATGCACGTCCTTCGTCCCTACATCTGTAATGATCGAATGTCCATCCATATAATGGCAGGGATCTATGCCTGCAAATGCAAGGGAAAAAGTACCGTGATGTCCATGCATGTAGCCAGCGCATAGAGACACCACGAATAAGAGCCCTTTATGCTTCCAGGTGTGGATCAAATTACGGCCGGTGAAAGAAGAAGAAAAATGGAAAGAGATGCAAAGTAAAAGAGCCATATGGTAAGGAAGCAGCTAGCTGGAAGTAGAAGAAGTTGCATTAAGGCATCAAAGTGAAAAGATGGCCACTTTGGGCCACGAGTAACTAACCCGACGGATGTTAACCAAGGATTCCGTGGTGACCTTGTCTTTTACAGACCGACACTTGAGCACCGACTACTGTACTTGCGTATGTGTAGCAGTTAGTGTAGGTAACAGTTGATTATGATTTCTGAGCAAGTTGCAATAAAAAAAAAAGAGGGTTCTGAAACTTGTGAGGTAGTAGTAGCATTAGTTTAATTTCTTGAGCATGCTATATCGAGGGCATTTGGATCGGTAAATTCTCTTCGAGCCTGGCGTAAACTATACTGGTACCAGTTTGATAGTTTCAAGTGGCTATATCGTTTTTTCAGCCAACTCGTGTTGCAAGTTACTCAACCAACAACAGAAGTAAGATCCATCTGAAGATGTATCATAGCTAGGAGTAGTAGAGTGCTTGGGATGATCACTGCGAGTATACTAGCTACTGGTACAGCTGCCAATCAATTTTGGGACCTGAATAATACGGCTACGCTGCCAGCGATGGCAATTATGGATATACGGCAAATAGGGCAATTATGGATATACGGCAAATACGGGTGGACCCGAGAGCGTACCGTCAGAAATACGCGTCGGCTATTAGGGAAGCCGACGAGGACACTGGGTGTACAATACGGTCAAGCTATCGCCTTCAGCACAGCGTAATCAACTGCCAAAATTCTGCGCGCGGCATGAGCAGGAAAATTGTCGAGAGGGAGCCGAAGCAAGAAGAGGCGGAAGCAGAGGCGCAGAGCACGAACAGAACAGAGAAGGGGGGAAAAAGAGACGGCCGGTCTCGAAGCAACAGTCCTGGCATTCACCGGCGAACAACCACCGACGCTGCCGAAAACCCGAAATGCGGCGGCGAAGAACGATGTCCCGGACGCGGACGGACGTGCAAACGCGGCGTACGGCTCGCGGCGAGAGATATCGGCGGCGACGATGCGGGTGTGGCGTACCGTGGTGGGAGTAAGAGTAGGCGGCGCGCCATGTGTAGATGTGGTCGCCGGGCTTCAGCTCCGACCGCTCCACCCGGTGCGACAGCAGCCCCATCCTTGTGAGCGCCGGAATTCGGCTGCTGCTGCTTCCGCAGCAGCCCGCCGGCGTGGGGAGTTGGTGGCCTGAGTGATGCGGGAAGAAGCTAGCTAGCTCTCGTCTCGCACTCTCACTCTCACCCGGTGGCTACTGGCCGGGGTGGAGCTGGAGGGAGAGGTGAAGTGCGAATCGCGGGATTAGGCCGCTGGTTATCTTGACGCGCGAGGCATGTGTGTGAGATCCGGGGTACAGCCCTCGGGATTCGTGCGCGATCTCGGAATGGGGGAGCCGCTGTCCTGCGTGCCCTTCTTTTTACTCCACCGCTGCACGGTGGTACGCCGGTTTTTTAATCGGATGTTTCGTCCATCGCATAACTCGCCACGTTAAGCGAATCCTCTGGTTCCAGGACAAAGAAACGCTGTTTATGTGATTGCTTTTTCTGACAAATCTAACCCATACGCGAAGCTAATTTCTTGTGTGATTCTTTGGCGAAACAATTTCCATTAGTGGAGACACGGCATTCAGTCCTGGTCTGAAAGGCCTTCAATCCTGGTTCTCCAATCGCGACCAAATAAGCGGGACTAGAGGTGCAACCTTGAGTCCCGGCCCTGCTACCAGTCGGGACCAATGCCCCTCCATGTGGACACCGCGGAGCGGGCTGGACCAACACCTTTAGTCTCGGCTCGTAACACGGCGACTAAATAGTCTCTGCCGCAGCAGGAATTAGGACACTTTCTGTGCCGTGGCAGAAGTTCATTTGGTTGTGTTAGGGTTTAGGGTTAGGGCTGCCGCGGTAGGAATTTGGACACTTTCTGTGCCGCGGCAGGAGTTCATTTTGTTGTGTTAGGAGTTCATTTCAAAATAGTTTTCGTATATTTCTACGTGTACATGTTCGTACATAAATATATAAGATAACTTGTCTTACGAATATCGATCGAGCATATATATATATATATATATATATATATATATATATATATATATACACAATTACATGGAGATCCCAATTACCGGGACTAGAGCCCGTCTATTTGATTACACGGAACCGACATCAGTAATAGCCCCTAGCTACACTAAATCTTCCTTTGTCGTCTATAGCTTTCTCCCTCAAAAAACCTGTCAACTCCTTTGCAACAGCAGTTGCCCGTTCCTCTGGTGTGGACCTCCCTCGCATGGCCTCAAACTATATAAGTAAAGGAGATCAATATGAATATCAACCATGATAATAAAAATGACGGTAATAAAATAAAGTTGTGAATGTATTGCTTAAGTTGTATCTTAAATCTTTGTGCTCGGAGGTAAACGTGTGAATGAACTCACAAACAAAGTATCCACATAGATGTGTCCCCGGTGGCTGCTGGTCGCACTTTAAGAGAATATAATTTAATCAAATAATAATCTAGCATGCATCATAATTGTAGTTAAAATAGTAGTAAAAAGATGCACGGCCCTATCTTGTACTACTTACCGGAACACTCCAAAACGTCAGCTTCTCATGAAAGATACCGACAGTCTCGGACTTGAACCGCTTCCAAATCCTGCCCAAAGAAGGAAAATGAATTCTAAGTTATTCATTACTTGACATCTCAGAAAATCATCGAAAGACATCGACATAGCGCGAGAGAATGATTGAAATTACCTTTGGAGCATGTCTTGCATACTTTGGAAGTCTTCCAAGTTTCTCGTTAATGAGTCGTAGACATCAACTCTTCCATTATCAATTTGAATGTCTAGCAGAATCCAGTGAAAGCTGCACACATATATAAATATGTTGGTGATGTCTACGCACGCTTCTATTCCTGTAGACAGTGTTGGGCCTCCAAGAGCAGAGGTTTGTAGAACAGCAACAAGTTTCCCTTAAGTGAATCACCCAAGGTTTATCGAACTCAGGGAGGTAGAGGTCAAAGATATCCCTCTCAAGCAACCCTGCAATTACGATACAAGAAGTCTCTTGTGTCCCAACACACCTAATACACTTGTCAGATGTATAGGTGCACTAGTTCGGCGAAGACATAGTAAGATGCAAGTGATATGGATGAATATGAGTGGTAATAGCAATCTGAAATAAATATGGCAGCAAGTAAACATGTAGCAGAACTTGTTGAAAACGGTGTTTCAATGCTTAAAAACAAGGCCTAGGGATCATACTTTCACTAGTGGACACTCTCAACAATGATCACATAAATAAATAACTTCTCTTCTCTTATGCTACTTTCAAAGACTCTATTGTTGGATAACAAACACCATTCATTGTGTAGGGCTACGAGAGCACCCTCAAGCCGGAGTAAACAAGCTCCACAATGTCATAAAGGAATCACACACGATGCAAACACTGTCACTGTCACACCACGGAGAGTAATTCCGGAGTTCATATTAAAGTAACCTCTAGAGTGCATAGTAATAGTTAACTTCATAATCTACAAGAGATCACAATCATAACCTACGCTAAGTACTACATGATGCACACACTTTCCACATTACATCATGAAGAAGGAATAGACTACTTTAATAACATCACTAGAGTAGCACATAGATTAATAGTGATACAAAGCTCATGATCACATAAAGATCACATGGGAGAGAGAGATGAACCACATAGCTACCGGTACAGCCCTTGGCCTAGGGGGAGAACTACTCCCTCCTCATCATAGGAGACAGCAGCGGCGATGAAGATGGCGGTGGTGTCGATGGAGATGCCTTCCGGAGGCAATTCCCCGTCCCTGGGGCGTGCCGGAACAGAGACTTCTGTCCCCCGAACTTGGCTTCGCGATGGCGGCGGCTGCGTAACTTTTCTCGTATCGTGGCTTATGTTTTTAGGGTTTTCACGACGGAGAGGCTTTATAGGCGGAAGGACAGCCTCGGAGGGGTCCTGGGGGACCCACACACTAGGGGGCGCCCCCCCTTTGGTCGCGCCGCCATGTGGGGTGGGACCCCCTTGGCTCCCCTCTGGCCCCTCTTCGGTGCTCTGGAACCTTCCGTGAAATATAAGATCGTGGGCTTTCGTTTCGTCCAATTCCGAAAATATTTCCTGTGTAGAATTTTTAAAACCAAAAACAGCAGAAAACAGGAACTGGCGCTTTGGCATCTTGTTAATAGGTTAGTGCCGGAAAATGCATCAAAATGATATAAAGTATGAATAAAACATGTAGGTATTGTCATAAAACTAGCATGAAACATAAGAAATTATAGATACGTTGGAGACGTACCATGCATCCCCAAGCTTAGTTCCTACTCGCCCTCGAGTAGGTAAACGATAACAAGGATAATTTCTTAAGTGACATGCTACCAACATGATCTTGATTAATACTATTGTAAAGCATATGAGATGAATGAAGTGATTCGAAGCAATGGTAAAGATAGTGACTAAACAACTGATCATATAGCAAAGACTTTTCATGAATAGTACTTTTAAGACAAGCATCAATAAGACTTGCATAGGAGTTAACTCATAAAGCAATAAATTCTTAGTAGAAAGTTTTGAAGCAACACAAAGGAAGATATAAGTTTCAGCGGTTGCTTTCAACTTCAACATGTTTATCTCATGGATATATCTCATGGATAATTGTCAACACAAAGTAATATGATGAATGCAAATAAGCAAGTATGTAGGAATCAATGCACACAGTTGACACAAGTGTTTGCTCCTAAGATAGAAAGAAATAGATAAACTGAATCAACATAAAGTAAAAGAATGGCCCTTCGCAGAGGGAAGCATGGATTACTATTTTTGTGCTAGAGCTTTTCATTTTGAAAACATAGAAACAATTTTGTCAACGGTAGTAATAATTCATATGTGTTATGCATAAGACATCCTATAAGTTGCAAGCCTCATGCATAGAATACCAATAGTGCTCGCACCTTGTCCTAATTAGCTTGGATTTACATGGATTATCATTGCATTACATATGTTTCAACCAAGTGTCACAAAGGGGTACCTCTATGTCGCCTGTACAAAGGTCCAAGGAGATAGATCGCATTTGATTTCTCGTTTTTGATAAATCTCAACTTAGGACATCCATACCGGGACAACATAGAAAACAGATAATGGACTCCTCTTTAATGCTTAAGCATTCAACAACAGATAATATTCTCATAAGAGATTGAAGATTAATGTCCAAACTGAAACTTACACCATGATTCATAGCTTTAGTTAGTGGCCCAATGTTCTTCTCTAACAATATGCATACTCAAACCATTTGATCATGATAAATCACCCTTACTTCAGACAAGACGAACATGCATAGCAACTCACATGATATTCAACAAAGGTGTAATAGTTGATGGCGTCCCCGTAAACATGGTTACCGCTCAACAAGCAACTTATAAGAAATAAGATACATAAGTAACATATTCAATACCACAATAGTTTTTAAGGCTATTTTCCCATGAGCTATATATTGCAAAGACAAGGAATGAAATTTTAAAGGTAGCACTCAAGCAATTTACTTTGGAATGGCAGATAAATACCACATAGTAGGTAGGTATGGTGGACACAAATGGCATAGTTTTTGGCTCAAGGATTTGGATGCACGAGAAGAATTCCCTCTCAGTACAAGGCTTTGGCTAGCAAGGTTGTTTGAAGCAAACACAAGTATGAACTGGTACAACAAAACTTACATAAGAACATATTGCAAGCATTATAAGACTCTACACTGTCTCGTTGTTGTTCAAATACTTCACCAGAAAATATCTAGACTTTAGAGAGACCAATCACGCAAACCAAATTTCAACAAGCTCTATGGTAGTTCTTCATTAATAGGTGCGAAGTACATGATGCAAGAGCTTAAACATGATCTATTTGAGCACAACAATTGCCAAGTATCAAATTATTCAAGACAATATACCAATTACCACATGAAGCATTTTCTGTTTCCAACCAAATAACAATGAATGCAGCAGCTTTTAACTTTAGCCATGAACATTAAAAGTAAAACTAAGAACACAAGTGTTCATATGAACGAGCGGAGCGTGTCTCTCTCCCACACAAGCATGATGGATCAGATTTTATTCAAACACAAATAAAAATAAAAACATACAGATGCTCCAAGTAAAGCACATAAGATGTGACGGAATAAAAATATAGTTTCACTAGAGGTGACCTGATAAGTTGTCGATGAAGAAGGGGATGCCTTGGGAATCCCCAAGCTTAGATGCTTGACTATTCTTGAAATATGCAGGGATGAACCACGGGGGCATCCCCAAGCTTAGACTTTTCACTCTTCTTGATCATATTGTATCATCCTCCTCTCTTGACCCTTGAAAACTTCCTCCACGCCAAACTCAAAACAAACTCATTAGAGGGTTAGTGCATAATCAAAAATTCACATGTTCAGAGAGGACACAATCATTCTTAACACTTCTGGACATTCCTCAAAGCTACTGGAAGTTAATGGAACAAAGAAATCCATTCAACACAGTAAAAGAGGCAATGTGAAATAAAAGGCAGATTCTGTCAAAACAGAACAGTCCGTAAAGACGATTTTTTTTGAGGCACTTAACTTGCTCAGATGAAAAAGCTCAAATTGAATGAAAGTTGCGTACATATCTGAGGATCACACACGAAAATTGGCAGATTTTTATGAGTTACCTACAGAGAGGCCTACTGAAATTCGTGACAGCAAGAAATCTGTTTCTGCGCAGCAATCCAAATCTAGTATCAAACTTACTATCAAAGACTTTACTTGGCACAACAATGCAATAAAATAAAGATAAGGAGACGTTGATACAGTACTAACAACTTCCAAGACTCAACAAAACATTAGAAAAATAAAAACATGGGTTATCTCCCAAGAAGTGCTTTCTTTATAGCCATTAAGATGGGCTCAGTAGTTTTAATGATGCACTCATAAGGATGAGAGTTGAAGCAAAGAGAGCATCGAAAAACAAGTATGAAACAAATTTAAGCCTAACCCACTTCCTATGCATAGGAATCTTGTACACTAATAAATTCATGAGGAGCAAAGTGACAAGCATAGGAAGATAAAACACAAGTAACTTCAAGATTATCAACATAAAGAGGGAAAACTTAATATTATTAAGATGCATATAGCCATGTTTCCCTCTCTCATAATAACTTTCAGTGGCATCATGAACAAACTCAACAATATAACTATCACATAAAGCATTCTTATCATGAGCTACATGCATAAAATTATTACTCTTCACATAAGCATAGTCATTACTATTAATTGTAGTGGGAGCAAATTCAATAAAATAGCTATCATTATTATTCTCATCACCATAATCATCATATAGGAGGCATATTGTAATCATAATTAATTTTCTCCTCAATAGTAGGTGGACTGAAAATATGATAGTCATCATTGTAATCATCATATATAGGAGGTAAAGTATCATCAAAGTAAATTTTCTCCTCAAAACTTGGGGGACTAAAAATATCACAACCAGCTTCCCCAAGCTTAAATTCTTCCATAGCATTAGCAATAATAGTATTCAAAGAGTTCATGCTAATAACATTGCTATAACTATTTTGTAAACAAAGTTCCATGGGTTTTTCAATTCTCTCTTCAAACACATCATGTCCTAATTCAATATAAAGTTCATAAAGATCTCTATTTTTGTTTGTTTTCCATTGAGCCTAACTAGTGAAAATAAAAACAAGAAACAAAAAGATGCAATTGCAGGATCTAAAGGAAATAGCTTTGAGCACTCACACACCGGCAACAATGCTAGGAAATAACTTAGCAGTCGGAGGATGTGAATACCTTTTACCTTACCTCCCCGGCAACGGCGCCAGAAAATAGCTTGATGTCTACTACGCACACTTCTATTCCTGTAGACAGTGTTGGGCCTCCAAGAGCAGAGGTTTGTAGAACAGCAGCAAGTTTCCCTTAAGTGAATCACCCAAGGTTTATCGAACTCAGGGAGGTAGAGGTTAAAGATATCCCTCTCAAGCAACCCTGCAATTACGATACAAGAAGTCTCTTGTGTCCCCAACACACCTAATACACTTGTCAGATGTATAGGTGCACTAGTTCGGCGAAGACATAGTAAGATGCAAGTGATATGGATGAATATGAGTGGTAATAGCAATCTGAAATAAATATGGAAGCAAGTAAACATGTAGCAGAACTTGTTGGAAACGGTGTTTCAATGCTTAGAAACAAGACCTAGGGATCATACTTTCACTAGTGGACACTCTCAACAATGATCACATAAATAAATAACTTCTCTTCTCTTATGCTACTTTCAAAGACTCTATTGTTGGATAACAAACACCATTCATTGTGTAGGGCTACGAGAGCACCCTCAAGCCGGAGTAAACAAGCTCCACAATGTCATAAAGGAATCACACACGATGCAAACACTGTCACTGTCACACCCTGGAGAGGAATTCCGGAGTTCATATTAAAGTAACCTCTAGAGTGCATAGTAATAGTTAACTTCATAATCTACAAGAGATCACAATCATAACCTACGCCAAGTACTACATGATGCACACACTGTCCACATTACATCATGGAGAAGGAATAGACTACTTTAATAACATCACTAGAGTAGCACATAGATTAATAGTGATACAAAGCTCATGATCACATAAAGATCACATGGGAGAGAGAGATGAACCACATAGCTACCAGTACAGCCCTTAGCCTCGGGACAGAACTACTCCCTCCTCATCATAGGAGACAGCAGCGGCGATGAAGATGGCGGTGGTGTCGATGGAGATGCCTTCCGGGGACAATTCCCCGTCCCGGCGGCGTGCCGGAACAGAGACTTCTGTCCCCCGAACTTGGCTTCGCGATGGCGGCGGCTACGTAACTTTTCTCATATCGTGGCTTATGTTTTTACTGTTTTCGCGACGGAGAGGCTTTATAGGCGGAACGGCAACCTTGGAGGGGTCCTGGGGGACCCACACACTAGGGGGCGCCCCCCCTTTGGTCGCGCCGCCATGTGGGGTGGGGCCCCCTTGGCTCCCCCCTGGCCCCTCTTCGGTGCTCTGGAACCTTTCGTGAAATATAAGATCGTGGGCTTTCGTTTCGTCCAATTCCGAGAATATTTCTTGTGTAGGATTTCTGAAACCAAAAACAGCAGAAAACAGGAACTGACGCTTTGGCATGTTGTTAATAGGTTAGTGCCGGAAAATGCATCAAAACGATATAAAGTATGAATAAAACATGTAGGTATTGTCATAAAACTAGCATGGAACATAAGAAATTATAGATACGTTGGAGACGTACCAGTCGGTAACTCATCAATTAAACTTGTAAGTGAATGGACACAATTGAGTTAGATCGTCACTTAAAGTTGTAAGCAAACAGTATGTGGTCACAGTAATTTTGATCCTTTATAAACCTTAGAAGATTTCCCTCCATCTCCTTGGGCATATTAGTTAGCGTATGTATATGTACTTTATCTGGGTCAATGAACTCGACATTTAGGATGCTCTTTCTTTTACAGACCAGGATCTTCAGTCTGCATAATAGAGTACAAAAGGATATAATGGGGATAATTACATGCAATGAACTGGACAAAATAATTGAACAACTTATATGTAGACAACGAATTGAACAACGTACAGACAATAGCAACTCATGAGAGATTTGTCGAGGGCTTCCAAATTGTACATCTGGAAGAGTCCGTCAAACTCGACATGGATCTGTTCCTGTCGATCGGCGTAGTACTCCTCTGGGACACGGAGCACGATCATTATTTATTAAGAGATTAATAGTGTAACTATTCAAATCATGAACCTTAAAGAATTGTGGCATATAAAGAGGATCACTAAATTTATTAAGATATTCATAATCATGTTTTACTATTTCAAAGTAATTATTAGTACCACTTTTAATCATAACATCATGGCTGCAAGAAGATTTTCCATAGGCATAAGATAGTTGCAAACCGTACAAGTATTTCTCAACATAAGCAAATTTCTCATCTATTGCGGAAATAGGGGATTTTAATAATAAAATAGGATTCTCATGTATGAGAGCATTATCATAAACAACAAGTATACAATTTTTATCCTCACATAACATGTTATTTTCTAAGCATGGAGAATTATCAAGTAAACATAAACCATCATCTAGAGCATATTCAGTTTAGAGTTATTATCTCATATTGATGGTGAAGGTGTAAGACACCACTCTTCCCCAATCTTAGATGGAACTATGACTTCTTCATTTTCTTGTTCATGTAATAAGCTATTGTCTTCTTGAGTTATGTGGTTTCTCTTATTATATTCGAGAACATAGATATTATCAGAAAAATCGTCTATGCAATGATTTAGGATAGTAGAGACATTAAAATCACAATCACGACTCTCACTAGTTGCTTCATAGATATCATCAAGGAAAGTATTTAATTCAAAGGCTGCCATAAACCTCACAAGTTGTTCAATTTATTCCATCCCATGAACATAACTATAAGTATTATAGGAGGCAATTGTATGTTGTTCATGGGATCTACATTGGAAATCAAAGTGTTCACCACAGCAGAATTCATAAGACCTTTCATAATGTGCAAGCAACTCACTAGCAGCTTTATTTAGAAGTCTTAAGAAACTTTTTAGTCGTTTCCCTTCAGACGATTCTCTATATTTTATGAATGTCATAGCATTTTCATATTCCTCTTTCAAAGTGACATTTTTTATCTTGACTAGTAGCCATAGCATGAGTATTTTTGATATTTTCCATTTTCATTTTTTATGTGTTTTTGTGTTTTATGAAAAATAACTAGAAAGCAAAGACTAAAAACAAGACAAGTAAAATACGATGCAAAATCTAAAAGAGACAAGAGAACTGACAATGGTGTTACCTCCCCAAGCTTAGGTGAGACGCAGTTGTAAGAAGGTTCTTCACGGCAACGCTAGAATATACCTATTACGCAACAACCACTATGATTAAATATTTTTAGCTCCCCGACAACGGCGCCAGAAAATGTCTTGATGACGTTGGGACTTCAAGTGCAGAGTGTTGTATTTGCAAAGTATTTTCCCCACAAGGGTGACTCGAGGTTTAAATCGAACTCTCGGGGCACTGAGCAAAGAATATTCTCTTCTCTCTTCTTCTAGCAATCCTGCAAAGTAAAATAAATCCTTGTGTCCCCAACTCCACCGTGTGGTTGTCAAGCATAAGATTTCGTGTAAGTAAATAAAACATAAGTACAAAATAAAGCGAGTAAAACTAGATAAAATATAGTAACTAAGTAAAAAATGTAAAGAGGTTGATTGTTTTTGGTGTTTTGGATGCAACTAAGAAAAGTAAATATTTTTGTATTTTCGGATTAAAATAGTGCAACAAATAGAAAACAAGATAAAAGCAATATAAAGGTGTTTCTTGTGATAAAAAGTGGACCGAGGTTCATAGGTTCACTTGACTATTCTCTCTTTTAAATTGTAGTGGGCATATATTAATTCATCAATGAGACATGAGGATGCAAAATAATAACATGAGTAATATAAGCATTCATATGAACATAATTTCCTAACATAGAGATGTTGCAACAAATCTCTCTTATACTCCACAAGAAAGGGAAAACTCCATGCAATCTTATATTAAGAATTAATATAGTATAACTATAAGTATTTTGGCGTGATGGAGATCATCACTTTTGTCACGTGAGGAACATAGCACATGCATTCACTTTATCCCTAGTGAAGTAGCAAAAGGAAATGCAAAGCCATAATAGATCATGAATTTGTTGTCACTATTCAATCACTAAAACCATGCTATTCCATGCTATTCAATCTAATACACACATCACCCCACACACGCTCTTGCATAAATGTTGGATCAAAACAAATACTTAATAACGAGGTACATAAAATGCATCTATCAATACAACTTACACATAATACGATCAGATCGCATAACACGATATTATAGAACAAGGATCCACCACATAGGTATTTCAAATATGGCCATAATCATGTGAGGCAACTCATATGGCACTAAGAACTATGAAGAACATGAGAGAAATAGATTAAGCAACTTCCAAAAACCTGTAGTCCAGAGGTGGAGTACTCTCCCTTGATCATGGTGATGATGATAAAAACGTTGGAGACGGTGGTGACAAGGTATTGACTTGCCAATGCCTACAGATTGTAGACTAGGGTTTTAGCAGGAAGTAGAGGGCAAGTAGATATCGAGGGTTCAGCCGGAAAAGTACTCGACTGCTAGAAAACTAGGGTTATGTTGACAATGAAATCGATCCCCTCTTTCTCCTTCGATTCCCCCTTATATAGGAGGCGGGGCCGAAGGTTTCGTGATGTACAAGTTATAGAAACCGGGAGACTCCTTGAGTTCGTCCCGTAATAATTACAAGTCTTATTCCTAATACAACTCTATCTTTCCAAAACTATCTCTTAATTGGGCTTCCGGGCTTCATAAACTTCGGGTCGTGGGCCTTCAGTAAACCCCGGGTACCATCTTCGGCAAGCCCATTGGGGATGCCTATGTCAGTAGCCCCCGAGATTTTTCTTGAATCGAAGAATCAGGGAAAATCTCCATCTTTACAATTATCATATGATTTCTTCGAATCAGTAAATAAATTTCATAAAACAATCGTATATTGTACAGGGATAATGGTAGTTGGGGCTGGTTCATCTAACGGATCAGGTACCAGTTAACTGCTCTTGTGGCAATCCCGCAAAAACCTACTTCAAGATCACGTCCCTGGACATGATCATGGGATACTGGCGTAATTGGACATGTGCTGCGTATGGTCTTACCAGATGTCAAATTCCAGTTATGTTTTATCGGGTTCCTAACGCGTCCGTTAGGATTTTTCTTCATATATGTTGATACGGAAAAAGTAGCAGAACGCAGTCAGAGGCGATGCCACGCCGCGCAGGAAGGATCCCGGGGTCTTACCTTCGCAAAGTTCTGCGGCATTCAGAGATTAAATCGCGACTGAGGCGCTTTGAGAATATATTGTCAAGTGCCTTTTTCGGTTGCTGGAATAGCACATTTATTTGAGTCAACGGATGACTTGCATTTTGTTTATTTTGTCTTCCCGATGGGAGTATATGAAGAGTTATTTCATAACTCGAAATATGCTCAATATGAATTTTTTTAATTTCATCGGGTACGCGAACAGCGTTCCCGATGGGAGTAGCCCCCGAGGCTACAACCAAGTGCTTGTACTTGGTTGTAGGCTCACCATTTTAATGATGCAATCGCTATATTGTCAATCTTCTTCCATTGCTTTCATCTTTATCGGGTGCGCGACCAGCGCTCCCGATGGGAGTAACCCCCGAGGCTAGAGTTGAGTATTTATACTTGGCTGTAGGCTCAACTTTTTGTCGTTTTGAATCATCTCTCTATCAAATTCCTTATAAAAATAGCCCCCGAGCATTTGAGCAAAAACTTGTATTTGATCAAAAGCTCCCGAAATTCCCAATAATACTCTGCTGTCACCAACTCCCCCCAGTACTGCAGCCGAACTTTTTCTATGATGTCAGTACTGACAATAGCCACGATCGCTGTATTGGGAAAACGCGAGTTCTGTCCTGTCACTGACTTGTGGGACCGAAAGTCTGCGGTTTTTGACACGTCACGCAAGTGGGGGACACACGTCCTCCGCTTTTTCTGGCATGCGCACTGTGGCGCCTGTTTAGTTACCTCTAAGTAAAAATATTTTTTTACCCCCGGACATACGTGTAGGGCATCAAATCCATTCTCCCACCATCCAACGGCGCGACGTTTCGCTGGCTTGCTATAAATAGCCTTCTTCTTCCTCCTGTTATCCCCTTCGCTGCGCCACGCTCATATCCTCTCTCTGTCCAAAAACTTCCATTGCAACCAAACAAGCTCCCGCGCTCGTCCTCATCCTCAATATCTCTAGCACCAACGTTGATGCCACCGCGGGCGAGGCTCACAAAGCACACCACCCCAGAAGCAAGCATGGCGACACAAGATCTGGAGGTTTCCGAGTGGGAGAGATCCAAGATCTCAAACCAAGACGCGAACCTGATGAAGAAGCTTGGCCTGATGAAGGAGGGAGCGCTGATCTTCCCCATTGAAGAAAGCTTCCCGACGCCCCCCATCCAACATCGGGTAACTTTCGTTGACCACCTTATTCGCGGTCTCTCCGCTCCTATCCATGAATTCCTTCGTGGATTGCTCTTTGTGTACGGGCTGCAGCTGCACCAGTTGACTCCCAATTCTATCATCCATATTTCTATTTTCATCACGCTCTGCGAGTGCTTTCTCGGGACCCAACCGAATTGGGCCATGTGGAAACGCATTTTCTGCATTCGCCGCAACAGCTCGCACAACATCGCCTACAATATAGGTGGTATTGTTATCTGTGTCCGTCCTAACGTCGATTATTTCGACGTCAAATCTCCCGACTCCGTCCAAGGGTGGCGCAGGAGATGGCTATACGTCCGTGAGGAATGCTCTGACTCGCAGGAATATAACATCGCACCCTTTTATGGTAGCGCAAAAATTCTTCGACACCGATCCTGGGATGCAGAAGCCACCGAAGAAGAGAAAACGGTGACAGATGCGCTGATGAAGCGCATCCATGAGCTGCAGAATACCCGAGGCAAAGAATTATCGGGTATTCAGATTACTGTGCATTTCCTTATGATTAGGGTACAGCCTCTGCAGGCTCACAAAAACCCTCTATGGCTGTATGCTGGCGAAAAAGACGTTGACCGCATATCCAAAGATCTCTCTGTGAAGGATTTGGAAAAGCTTGTCCGACGTGTTTCGTCACTAAGCAAGAAAGATTCAATTCTATCTTCTTGCCGAGTAGAGTCGTACACCAGCGCCAATTCCCTTCCCAATTAAGGTAAATGATTTGGCCTCTCGCAATTATGTTTTTTCGACTCCCATCTTGCGCAATTTGTCTTCCCGAGTTTTTATTGTTTCGACTACTATCTTGCTGAACCTTCAGTTGATGATTTTCTTCTTCGGAAACATCAAGTTTTATCCTCCCTGCCTCCCCTTCCTGAAGGTGGGGAGGTCGGCGAACGTACCGTCGTTACTGACGATGCGCAGGGTACTTCTCGCCCTGAGAGCGAAGTCGTAGGATCTCAAAAATCTGCGGCTTCCTCTGAAAGAGATACCGAATCCGACGCTTCCGAGTCGGTACACTCTCTCGCTTCCGCTGCTTCCCCAAAGAACAAGAGAAAAAGGGGTGATGTCAAAGACTTCGGCACGTCCAAACCCGGTGGATAACCTGCCGAAGAAACTGCTCCCAAGGAGGAGGAAGCCTTCAATCCTTACGAGGATGCTCTTGTTAGCTCATAAGCTACCCTGCCATCTTTTTCCTTATATATATTGCTGTGAATGTTCTTATACTATCTTTTGTGCATAGTGGCGAAGAAGAAGAAGAACCTGTTGCCAATGTGACTGCTCCCACGAGCACGTCGCAAACTTTGGTTCTTTCTGAAACTCGCCGTGCAACGGAGGTAACTTCGCCTCCTCGTCCGGACTTGGAAACGTCGACTCCAATCGCCAGCCCCCGATCCCCCTCTAACGTAGGCATTACCCTTCGGGTAACTGACATTGCCCTACCCTATACGATCTAACTGGAGGCCCATGAAGGTATTTGATGGCAAGATGGGCCACTTGGATGACGCAGCAGAAGATTCCTTGGTGGGCAAGACAAGGAAGGAGCCGAACAAGGAAAGTTTAGAGCTAGAACTATTGTAAAACTAGTCGTACTCGGTTAGACCTCTTGAGACCTGGCCACCTATATAAAGGCCAGGAGAGGGGCTGCCGAGGCACACAATCAATCTTAGCAACCATAGCCACCAGAAGTCTAGAGCTAGGTCGCCGCAGCACTTAGCCTCTCGATGAGATCTCAGCCAAACCTTTCGGCACCCCATTGTAACCCATTATCATCATAATCAAGATCAGACAGGCAGGACGTAAGGGTTTTACCTCATCGAGGGCCCCGAACCTGGGTAAATCAGTCTCCCCGCTTGTCTGTGAACCGATGCCTCGTATCAGACTGCAGGATTCCATCAACCCTAAGCCCCACTTAGAGGGCATTGCCGAGGAGTACCCTCGACAATTGGCGCCGTCTGTGGGAACCCTGTCGGCACAAGATCGATCATCGGCAGATCCAGTCATGTCATCGGCAGCTTCATCGACACCGTCATCACCAATTCTGGGAAGCCCGATTCGATTCGGTTCCTACGAGTTCACCCCGCACAGCGACTCGTCTCGCTCGACCTTTTCTGATCTACAAGGAAACATGGAGATGACCTTCGGCAGCGTCCACTACCACGTCAACTCGGAAGGCGTCCTTCGACTGCTGGAACCACTCGCCTCCAGTTCGACAGGTCCTAACGCGTCGTCATCACTCGACCTGTCGGCTGGTCTGACGGACTCAACGAACTCGCCCGCGCCATCGACTCCTCATTCGACGTCTCCTATGTCGGTTGGATCTGACGGCTCCACATCTTCGGAGATGACCTCGTACTACTGCTTGAACTGCGATACCAGGCACGGGCTAGGATCAAGCGACACACCGTTCATCTGCAATGCCCAGTACTCCTCGGGAGAGGACAGTGTCGACAGCATCGTCCAAGGCACAACCCGAAGAACGGCACACCACCAGGTTTATGTCGCCAATAACACGGGAAACACAAGGAACAGGGGAGACGGAGATCACACCCCCCTCCAGCAGACGAGCAAGTTTTGCAAACAGCGCCAGTAACAACAATAGCGATTACACCATCGCAAAGGAGGAGTGGGCAGCAGCCAAGGCAGCCGTGCTTAACAACACACCGCTCTCTGCAGGAACCTCGGTTGGAACCCTCAACGCTTATCGTTCTATATTGGAGAAAAACCGGGAGCGCCTATCGAAAGAGCAAGCCACCCTCGAGAGACGCCTATCCGCTGCAGACCAATCCAGTGAGTGACGGAGAGGCTTGCGAGGGAGTGCCTCTCGAAGCACTCAAGGAGTAGGCAAGCATCGATCAAGGTTATCCAAACTCTCGGAGGATGACGCCAGAGAAATAACGTCAAATCTAACCAAGTCTTTTATGACCACGGACACCGCGGGCATGCCACGGCCAAAAACCGTTGCAGGAGCGACCGCCAATCTTGCAGCATACCTCATCAATCAGCGCCCTGAAGGCTCTATGGCTCAAGCTCACCGAGGTGCCCTAGAAAGTCTCGCAATATTGGGAGACAACCTGGTCCTGCGGAAGGAAAAGTCCACGTTACAGGCCAGCGGCTCAAAGCATCATGCGAGAGATGCTCGAGACGAAATCACCCAGAGCAGAATCGACTGATGACCCACAAGTATAGGGGACCGCAACAGTCTTCGAGGGAAGTAAAACCCAATTTATTGATTCGACACAAGGGGAGACAAAGAATACTTGTAAGCCTTAACAGCGGAGTTGTCAATTCAGCTGCACCTGGAAACAAACTTGCTCGCAAGAGTTTATCAGTAGTAACAGTTTTATAGTAGTAGCAGTAGTAAAATAATGGCAGCAGAGTAACAAAGACAGCAGTAGTGATTATAGTAAACAGTAGGATTAAAATACTGTAGGCACAGGGATGGATGAACGGGCATTGCATGGATGAGAGAAACTCATGTAACAATCAAGGCAGGGCATTTGCAGATAATAATAAAACGGTATCCAAGTACTAATCAATCAATAGGCATGTGTTCCATATTTAGTCGTACGTGCTCGCAATGAGAAACTTGCACAACATCTTTTGTCCTACCAGCCGGTGGCAGCCGGGCCTCTAGGGAATCTACTCGGAAATTAAGGTACTCCTTTTAATAGAGCACCGGAGCAAAGCATTAACACTCCGTGAACACATGTGATCCTCATATCACCGCCTTCCCCTTCGGTTGTCCCAATTTCGTCACTTTGGGGCCTCGGGTTCCGGACAACAATACGTGTATACAACTTGCAGGTAAGATCATAAAGCAATGAATATCATCATGAATTGATAACATGTTCAGATCTGAGATCATGGCACTCGGGCCCTAGTGACAAGCATTAAGCATAACAAGTTGCAACAATATCATAAAAGTACCAATTACGGACACTAGGCACTATGCCCTAACAATCTTATGCTATTACATGACCAATCTCATCCAATCCCTACCATCCCCTTCAGCCTACAGCGGGGGAATTACTCACACATGGATGGGGGAAACATGGTTGGTCGATGGAGAGGCGTCGGTGGTGATGATGGCGATGATCTCCTCCAATTCCCCGTCCCGGCGGAGTGCCAGAACGGAGTTTCTGGTCCCGAGACGGAGTTTCGCGACGGTGGCGGCGTACTGGATGTCTTCTGGCGATTTCTTCTAACCCCCCGTGCGTTTTTAGGTCGAAGGCGTTAAGTAGTCCAAAGGAGGGCGTCGGGGGCCAGCCGAGGCGGCCACACAGTAGGGCGGCGCGCCCCCCTCCTGGGCCGCGCCGGCCTAGTGTGTGGGGGCCTTGGGCCCCCACCTGGCTTGCCCTTCTGGCTCCGTCAATCTTCTGGGAAAATAAGACCTTTCGCATAAATTCCGAGGATTTTCCTGAAAGTTGGATTTCTGCACAAAAACGAGACACCAGAGCAATTCTGCTGAAAACAGCGTTAGTCCGTGTTAGTTGCATCCAAAATATACAAATTAGAGGCAAAACAATAGCAAAAGTGTTCGGGAAAGTAGATACGTTTTGGACGTATCAAGTCCCCCAAGCTTAGCTTATTGCTTGTCCTCAAGCAATTCGATTAACAAGCCGAGTGCGATAAAAGAACTTTCACGAACACATTTGTTCATATGATGTAAATATTCTCATGATATGGCAAGTACTTAAGCAATTCATAAAAAGATACATGCAAATAAAATCATCTAATAGCTATGTCAATCATGGAAAAGGTACCAAGAAATTAATAATGAGCATCATGAATCATGTCTATCAGCAGGATTGCAATGTTCATAGAAGGATATGATAAAGTGGTATCTCGCTTGCCCGTATTTGTACAGCAAAACATAGATGCTCGGGCACCTTTGAAGTTTATGGGAAGACTGGAAGTAGAGATTATCAAAGATAAAAGCATAAAAGTTATACCACAATTAATCACATTTTGGGACAAGCATATTATACTAAGAATGACAGTTGTGCTCTCAAGAAAGTGCTCAAAGAAGGGATGGAGACTCAATGTAAAAGTAAAAGATTGAACCTTCGCAGAGGGAAGCAGGGATTAACATGTGCTAGAGCTTTTCATTTGTAAAACAGGAATAAAATTATTTTGAGAGGTGTTTGTTGTTGTCAACGAATGATAGTGGGTACTCTAACTACCTCGTCAACCAGACTTTCAAGAGCGGCTCCCATGAAGGACATTATCTCTACCGGCAAGGTAAATCATCCCTCTTCTCTTTTGTTTACACACGTACTTTAGTTTCATTATGGATGACACTCCCCCAACCTTTGCTTACACAAGCCATGGCTGACCGAATCCTCGGGTGCCTTCCATCAATCACATACCATGGAGGAGTGTCTATTTGCAATTTAAGTTGCTTACTGATGAATCAGGGCAAAACATGTGAAGAGAATTATTAATGAAAGTTGATTAATTGGGCCTTCCATCAATCACATACCTCGGGTGCCAGCTCTTTTTGCAAAATTATTGGATAAGCGGATGTGCCACTAGTCCATTATGAAAGTCTGTCAGGAGTAAATGACAAGATTGAAAGATAAACACCACATACTTCCTCATGAGCTATAAAACATTGACACAAATTGAGAAGCATTTTGAAGGTTTAAAGGTAGCACATGAGAATTTACTTGGAATGGTTTGAAATGCCATGCATAGGTATTTATGGTGGACACTTTGGAATAACTTGGTTTTCGGGGTTTGGAAGCACGAGCAGCGTTCCCGCTCGAGTACAAGTGAAGGGTAGCAATAGGCTGGGAAGCGACAATCAAGAGAGCGATGAATCGTCATAATCATGCTTGCGACAAAATAAATTAACGGAGGCATAAAAGTGATACAAGAACTCTGAGGTAAAGTAAATCATAGAGGCTTAATTGACTTTTTGTTCAGTCAGATGCATGCGTGAGCATGTGCCAAGTTGATTCAAGTGAATTATTCGGAGGAGGATACCACAATGTCATACCTATCTATGAATAAAGCAATGCAAGCAAACATTTGTGATATGCTACTCATATTAATAAATTGGAGCTAATCATGAGAGATCATGAACTACTAGACTTCCTTAAATGACATATACCTCACATGAACCAACTAAGCATGCTCACATGGATGAGTATATGTACAAAAATGAAAACAAATAGAGTTCATACCAGCCTCTCACCACAATCGGATTGTCATAGATCGTCATTATTTTCACTTGTGTAGCTTGAATAATATGGAATGAAAACCACGCTCCAGCCACCGAAGACCATTGAACTCATAATGAACTTTACAAAACCAAAGAAGAACGACAAATATTTTTGGTGTTTTCGAATTGGAAACAAGAACAAAAGGAAATAAGCAAACAAAGCAAAATCTTTTTGGGTTTTCTTATAGCAAACCAACAATAGGAAGCAAAATAAAAGCCAGAAACCAAAGTAAACAAATGGTGAAGAGAAACAACAGAAATATTTTTGGTCTTTTTGTGTTTTAGGAAATAAACAAAGCAAAAACAAGAAAATGAAAACTAAAAGAGTCACATAAACACAAAGCGGCAGAAATTCATCAAACTTGACAGCAGTACAGTAATTGATTTTTAAGAAATTCTTCCGCTGCTCAGCTCGAAAAGTGTTCAACTAATGAAAGTTAGATAACAACCCGGGGAACATGCACAAAAATTGGCTTCGCAAAATAACGTTATGGCTGTTTTTGATAATTTTTTTGGTAACAGTCCAGAATCTGTTTTCAATCAGCACTTCCCCAAATATCATCTTCCTCTTATTAGAAAACCACTCTAAGAAACTAAACAAGTATGTACAAGTATCCAGCAACTATAATATGCAAAGAATGAGTGATGCCGGTATACCTCCCCCCAAGCTTAGGCTTTTGGCCTAAGTGGAGATCAATCCCAGCGAGGGTCAGGATTCCACGCCGGTGGATCATACATGGCGTAGTCATAATAAGGTCCAGGTGCAGAAGAAAAGTGTGAAGGCTCCTCGTGCCCAACTTGTTGATGCGAAGAACTTGCTGCATCGGATGACGAGTCGAGGCGTTCCTCGGCCTCCTCCGTGTTGTCTCTTGCATGATGGCCTCCTCCCTCTATGTATGCATTCAGTGCACCTTCCGTGACTGACCAATCCTACTAGTTTTTCAGTTTTCTTAGTTGTTCTCCAAGTTTTCTTGTAAAATGTCATCTTGTAAGACAGGTTACCCAAATTAGATGAATCAGAAACCAGTTCATGTTTAATCATGGATACTATGTCAAGTTTCTCTATGGGAAGCTGAATATCAAGATGGTGAGGTTCTACACCATGCATAGCTAATAAACGAGAGGCGATGAGACCTCCACAAATTCCGCCCTTCTCACGGTTAGTAGCAAGTCTATAGGCTATCAAAGCACCCAAATTATAGGTCTTATTACCTTGCAATGCAGCAGCTAGAAAAGCTAAATCCTGGATAGATAATTTACTTGCATTCTTTCTAGCAAGAACGCACTTAGTAATGAAATAAGCAAAGTAGCGAATAGCTGGGACTTGAATGCTACTGATTTTACCACCATCCTCTGAGAAGCTTCTTCCATGACAAATCATCTTGAAGAGGTTCAAGAGCTCTTGCAACGATCCCCTTATCTTTTCGCATGATCCCCATTGCGACACTCTAATTGCTGCACAAAAATCATCGAATGGCAAGTTGACAGTTTTATTAAAAAATTTGTACCGAACCATGGGGTTAGATTGCGACCAATTGAATTCAAAATCCTGCACTACAGACATAGTCAATTTTGCATATTGGCATGGTTCACCAACAACAAAATCATCCAACCCTGCACGAGAAATTAGATTCTGAACATCTCGCAAGATTCCTGCACTTCTCATAAAATCAACGCACGGGTAGTAAGAGGGGTATACTCCTTCTTCGCGGTGAACTCTCATAACCTGTTGCACCTCCAATTCTTGTTGGTTGAGTTGGTGCTTATTCCACTCCATTTTCTGAAATTTTTCAACAAACAATATAAAATTTGATTTGGTGACATATAATTGAGGGAAACTACCATAGAAACTTGCTAGAGTACTAATCATGCATTAAAACTAGTTTTTACCACTTAGAACAAGCATGCAAGCTCACTAAACATGTTACCTACAACAGCAAAATATTCAAGATATACTCAACCAAACAAAATTCTAATTGGATAATCGGAGGAGTCACATACCGGAGAGCAAATGTGCCAAATTTCAGACAGAAATCTAGGCTGAGCAAAGAGATCGAGAAATCTGGAGCTCTTGAGCAGAAACGCGAGTGAGAGAAATCTGGTGCGAGTTTTTTCGGGAGAGAGAAGAGAGTGGGAGGAAGAGATAGAGTAGTGGGGCAAGGAGGGGCCCACACAACAGGGTGGCGCGCCCCCCTTGCTGGCCGCGCCGGCCTGTGTGGTGCCACCCTGGGGTGCCCCACTGGTCATCCCCAGGTGTTCCCAGGTGCCTCGTCGAAAAATAGGACCAATGGTATAATTTTTGTGAATTTTTGAAAACTTTGAAAAATGCACATTTCTGGGTGTTAAATTTATTATTACTGGGCAGAAAAAGATATTGAAATCTCTAATAAACTAAAGAACTTTACAAAACAAAAGTGCTACAGCAAGTAAAACAAGTGGAGGAAGAAAGAAATGTTGTTTAGCTTCTCTATGCAAATAAAATGAATTTGTTAACAAGGTTGATCAAGTCTTGCCACCAAATAAATTTTACATAGCATAAGAAGAATTAAACCTCAAATCAATCATGTTACCTTGTATTGTATTGATATGGATCCAATCAGAAGAGTTTGATATTCTTCTTTAGGCTCATATATAGGACAACCAATGGTTCCCACTTTGATAGTTCTCACATTAGAAATTGTATTAACTCCACATGCTTTCTCAATCCTCTTGGAAAAATAACGGTATGCTCCTTGTCATTGATGCGTGTAGTTGACACGTCCGTTGAGAACCCCAAGAGGAAGGTGTGATGCGCACAGTAGCAAGTTTCCCTTAGTAAGAAACCAAGGTTTAATCGAACCAGTAGGAGTCAAGAAGCACGTTGAAGGTTGATGGTGGCGGAGTGTAGTGCGGCGCAACACCAGGGATTCCAGCGCCAACGTGGAACTCGCACAACACAATCACAGAACTTTGCCCCAACGTAAACGGTGAGGTTGTCAATCTCACCGGCTTGCTGTAAACAAAGGATTAGATGTATAGTGTGGATGATGATGTTTGTTTGCGAAGAACGAGTAAAGAACAAGTATTGCAGACGATTGTATTTCAGATGTAAAGAATAGGACCGGGGTCCACAGATCACTAGTGGTGTCTCTCCCATAAGATAGAAAATGTTGGGTGAACAAATTACAGATGGGCAATTGACAAATAAAGAAGGAATAACAATGCACATACATATATCATGATGAGTACTATGAGATTTAATCAGGGCATTACGACAAAGTACATAGACCGCTATCCAGCATGCATCTATGCCTAAAAAGTCCACCTTCGAGGTTATCATCCGAACCCCCTCCGGTATTAAGTTGTAAACAACGAGACAATTGCATTAAGTATGGTGCGTAATGTAATCAACACACAATATCCTTAGACAAAGCATCGATGTTTTATCCCTAGTAGCAACGACACATCCACAACCTTAGAACTTTCCGTCACTATCCCAGATTTAATGGAGGCATGAAGCCACTATCGAGCATAAATACTCCCTCTTGGAGTTACAAGCATCAACTTGGCCGAGCCTCTACTAGCAACGGAGAGCATGCAAGAACATAAATAACATATATGATAGATTGATAATAAACTTGACATAGTATTCAATATTCATCGGATCCCAACAAACACAACATGATAGGATTACAAATAGATGATCTTGATCATGATAGGCAGCTCACAAGATCTAACAATGATAGCACAATGAGGAGAAGACATCCATCTAGCTACCGCTATGGACCCATAGTCCAGGGGTGGACTACTCACACATCGACTCCGGAGGCGATCATGGCGATGAAGAGACCTCCGGGAGATGATTCCCCTCTCCGGCAGGGTGCCGGAGGCGATCTCTTGAATCCCCCGAGATGGGATTGGCGGCGGCGGCGTCTCTGTAAGGTTTTCCGTATCGTGGTTCTCGGTACTGGGGGTTTCGTGACGGAGGCTTTAAGTAGGCGGAAGGGCAGGTCAAGAGGCGCCACGGGGGCCCCACACTACAGGGCCGCGCGGTCAGGGTCCAGGCCGCGCCACCCTGGTGTCTGGCCACCTCGTGGCCCCACTTCGTCTCTCCTTCGGACTTCTGGAAGCTTCGTGGAAAAATAGGCCCACGGGCGTTGATTTCGTCCAATTCCGAGAATATTTCCTTACTAG
This sequence comes from Lolium rigidum, assembly GCF_022539505.1. Taxonomy (NCBI): domain Eukaryota; kingdom Viridiplantae; phylum Streptophyta; class Magnoliopsida; order Poales; family Poaceae; genus Lolium; species Lolium rigidum. Next base: position 110,004,806 of record NC_061508.1, on the reverse strand, counting down.
GATTTCGAAACCAAAAACAGCGAGAAAACGACAGCGGCTCTTCGACATCTCGTCAATAGGTTAGTGCCGGAAAATGCATAAATATGACATATTATGTGTATAAAACATGTGAGTATCATCATAAAAGTAGCATGGAACATAAGAAATTATAGATACGTTTGGGACGTATCAAGCATCCCCAAGCTTAGTTCCTACTACTTCCTCAGGTGCTGTCAAAGGACCCCATCGATCGTTCTTTAACTTATGTAATACATGC